>NW_025957006.1:0-28640 GCF_023159225.1 Perognathus longimembris pacificus
TTTAGGACCTGCACTTACGAAGGGGGTAGGCAGCTGTGTATCAGGGAGTAAACCTTCTGAGAATAAAAACACCTGGAGCTTGTTAAGGTAATTACACAGGGGAAACGATAATGTACTGGGAACTCCTCAGAACAATCTGATTTCTTGTGAGGGGAGAGAGATAAAAGTTCATTTAGAAACGACATGAACATGCTGAGTAGGTAGCTGTTTGTCAGTAAATATCTCCACTGAGATTAAGAAAGCAGTAGCTTAATAAATTAAGTACTTCCTGGTATGGTTACTGTACTGGTAACTCCCAAAAGAATCTGGATTGTGGTGAGGGAACAGAGAAAAAAGCTCATTTAGGACCTGCACTTACGAAGGGGGTAGGCAGCTGTATATCAGGGAGTAAACCTTCTGAGAATAAAAACAGCTGGAGCTTGTTAAGGTAATTACACGGGGGAAAGGATAATGTACTGGGAACTCCTCAGAAGAATCTGATTTGTGGTGAGGGGAGAGAGATAAAAGCTCATTTAGGAACGACATGAACATGCTGCGTAGGTAGCTGTTTATCAGTAAATATCTCCACTGAGATTAAGAAAAGCAGTAGCTTAATAAATTAAGTACTTCCTGTTATGGTTACTGTACTGGTAACTCCCCAAAAGAATCTGGATTGTGGTGAGCGAACAGAGAAAAAAGCTCATTTAGGACCTGACCTTACCAAGGGAGTAGGCAGCTGTATATCAGGGAGTAAACCTTCTGAGAATAAAAACAGCTGGAGCTTGTTAAGGTAATTACACAGGGGAAAGGATAATGTACTGGGAACTCCTCAGAAGAATCTGATTTGTGGTGAGGGGAGAGACATAAAATCTCATTTAGGAACGACATGAACATTCTGGGTAGGTAGCTGTTTATCAGTAAATATCTCCACTGAGATTAAGAAAAGCAGTAGCTTAATAAATTAAGTACTTCCTGGTATGGTTACTGTACTGGTAACTCCCCAAAAGAATCTGGATTGTGGTGAGGGAACAGAGAAAAAAGCTCATTTAAGACCTGCACTTACGAAGGGGGTAGGCAGCTGTGTATCAGGGAGTAAACCTTCTGAGAATAAAAACACCTGGAGCTTGTTAAGGTAATTACACAGGGGAAAGGATAATGTACTGGGAACTCCTCAGAAGAACCTGATTTGTGGTGAGGGGAGAGAGATAAAAGCTAATTTAGGAGCGACATGAACATGCTGCGTAGGTAGCTGTTTATCAGTAAATATCTCCACTGAGATTAAGAGAAGCAGTAGCATAATAAATTAAGTACTTCCAGGTATGGTTACTGTACTGGTAACTCCCAAAAGAATCTGGATTGTGGTGAGCGAACAGAGAAAAAAGCTCATTTAGGACCTGACCTTACCAAGGGGGTAGGCAGCTGTATATCAGGGAGTAAACCTTCTGTGAATAAAAACAGCTGGAGCTTGTTAAGGTCATTACACAGGGGAAAGGATAATGTACTAGGAACTCCTCAGAAGGATCTGATTTGTGGTGAGGGGGGAGACATAAAAGCTCATTTAGGAACGACATTAACATGCTGCGTAGGTAGCTGTTTATCAGTAAATATCTCCACTGAGATTAAGAAAAGCAGTAGCTTAATAAATTAAGTACTTCCTGGTATGGTTACTGTACTGGTAACTCCCAAAAGAATCTGGATTGTGGTGAGGGAACAGAGAAAAAAGCTCATTTAGGACCTGCACTTACGAAGGGGGTAGGCAGCTGTATATCAGGGAGTAAACCTTCTGAGAATAAAAACAGCTGGAGCTTGTTAAGGTAATTACACAGGGGAAAGGATAATGTACTGGGAACTCCTCAGAAGAATCTGATATGTGGTGAGGGGAGAGAGATAAAAGCTCATTTAGGAACGACATGAACATTCTGCGTAGGTAGCTGTTTATCAGTAAATATCTCCACTGAGATTAAGAAAAGAAGGAGCTTAATAAATTAAGTACTTCCTGGTATGGTTACTGTACTGGTAACTCCCCAAAAGAATCTGGATTGTGGTGAGGGAACAGAGAAAAAAAGCTCATTTAGGACCTGCATTTACGAAGGGGGTAGGCAGCTGTATATCAGGGAGTAAACCTTCTGAGAATAAAAACAGCTGGAGCTTGTTAAGGGAATTACACAGGGGAAAGGATAATGTACTGGGAACTCCTCAGAAGGATCTGATTTGTGGTGAGGGGAGAGACATAAAAGCTCATTTAGGAACGACATGAACATGCTGCGTAGGTAGCTGGTTATCAGTAAATATCTCCACTGAGATTAAGAAAAGCAGTAGCTTAATAAATTAAGTACTTCCTGGTATGGTTACTGTACTGGTAACTCCCCAAAAGAATCTGGATTGTGGTGAGGGAACAGAGAAAAAAGCTCATTTAGGACCTGCACTTACGAAGGGGGTAGGCAGCTGTATATCAGGGAGTAAACCTTCTGAGAATAAAAACAGCTGGAGCTTGTTAAGGTAATTACACAGGGGAAAGGATAATGTACTGGGAACTCCTCAGAAGAATCTGATTTGTGGTGAGGGGGAGAGAGATAAAAGCTCATTTAGGAACGACATGAACATGCTGCGTAGGTAGCTGTTTATCAGTAAATATCTCCACTGAGATTAAGAAAATCAGTAGCTTAATAAATTAAGTACTTCCTGGTATGGTTACTGTACTGGTAACTCCCCAAAAGAATCTGAATTGTGGTGAGCGAACAGAGAAAAAAGCTCATTTAGGACCTGACCTTACCAAGGGGGTAGGCAGCTGTATATCAGGGAGTAAACCTTCTGTGAATAAAAACAGCTGGAGCTTGTTAAGGTAAATACACAGGGGAAAGGATAATGTACTGGGAACTCCTCAGAAGAATCTGATTTGTTGTGAGGGGAGAGAGATAAATGCTCATTTAGGAACGACATGAACATTCTGCGTAGGTAGCTGTTTATCAGTAAATATCTCCACTGAGATTAAGAAAAGCAGTAGCTTAATAAATTAAGTACTTCCTGGTATGGTTACTGTACTGGTAACTCCCCAAAAGAATCTGGATTGTGGTGAGGAAACAGAGAAAAAAGCTCATTTAGGACCTGCACTTACGAAGGGGGTAGGCAGCTGTGTATCAGGGAGTAAACCTTCTGAGAATAAAAACACCTGGAGCTTGTTAAGGTAATTACACAGGGGAAACGATAATGTACTGGGAACTCCTCAGAACAATCTGATTTCTTGTGAGGGGAGAGAGAATAAAAGTTCATTTAGAAACGACATGAACATGCTGAGTAGGTAGCTGTTTGTCAGTAAATATCTCCACTGAGATTAAGAAAAGCAGTAGCTTAATAAATTAAGTACTTCCTGGTATGGTTACTGTACTGGTAACTCCCCAAAAGAATCTGGATTGTGGTGAGGGAACAGAGAAAAAAGCTCATTTAGGACCTGCACTTACGAAGGGGGTAGGCAGCAGTATATCAGGGAGTATCGCTTCTGAGAATAAAAAAGCGGGAGCCTGTTAAGGTAATTACACAGGGGTAAGGATAATGTACGGGGAACTCCTCAGAAGAACCTGATTTGTGGTGAGGGGAGAGAGATAAAAGCTAATTTATGAGCGACATGAACATGCTGCGTATGTAGTTGTTTATCTGTAAATATCTCCACTCAGCTTAAGAAAAGCAGTATCTTAATAAATTAAGTACTTCCTGTTATGGTTACTGTACTGGTAACTCCCCAAAAGAATCTGGATTGTGGTGAAGGAACAGAGAAAAAAGCTCATTTAGGACCTGCACTTACGAAGGGGGTAGGCAGCTGTATATCAGGGAGTAAACCTTCTGAGAATAAAAACAGCTGGAGCTTGTTAAGGTAATTACACAGGGGAAAGGATAATGTACTGGGAACTCCTCAGAAGAATCTGATTTGTGGTGAGGGTAGAGAGATAAAAGCTCATTTATGAACGACATGAACATGTTCCGTAGGTAGCTGTTTATCAGTAAATATCTCCACTGAGATTAAGAAAAGCAGTAGCTTAATAAATTAAGTACTTCCTGGTATGGTTACTGTACTGGTAACTCCCCAACAGAATCTGGATTGTGGTGAGGGAACAGAGAAAAAAGCTCATTTAGGACCTGCACTTGCGAAGGGGGTAGGCAGCTGTATATCAGGGAGTAAACCTTCTGAGAATAAAAACAGCTGGAGCTTGTTAATGTAATTACACGGGGGAAAGGATAATGTACTGGGAACTCCTCAGAAGAATCTGATTTGTGGTGAGGGGAGAGAGATAAAAGCTCATTTAGGAACGACATGAACATGCTGCGTAGGTAGCTGTTTATCAGTAAATATCTCCACTGAGATTAAGAAAAGCAGTAGCTTAATAAATTAAGTACTTCCTGTTATGGTTACTGTACTGGTAACTCCCCAAAAGAATCTGGATTGTGGTGAGCGAAAAGAGAAAAAAGCTCATTTAGGACCTGACCTTACCAAGGGAGTAGGCAGCTGTATATCAGGGAGTAAACCTTCTGAGAATAAAAACAGCTGGAGCTTGTTAAGGTAATTACACAGGGGAAAGGATAATGTACTGGGAACTCCTCAGAAGAATCTGATTTGTGGTGAGGGGAGAGACATAAAATCTCATTTAGGAACGACATGAACATTCTGGGTAGGTAGCTGTTTATCAGTAAATATCTCCACTGAGTTTAAGAAAAGCAGTAGCTTAATAAATTAAGTACTTCCTGGTATGGTTACTGTACTGGTAACTCCCCAAAAGAATCTGGATTGTGGTGAGGGAACAGAGAAAAAAGCTCATTTAAGACCTGCACTTACGAAGGGGGTAGGCAGCTGTGTATCAGGGAGTAAACCTTCTGAGAATAAAAACACCTGGAGCTTGTTAAGGTAATTACACAGGGGAAAGGATAATGTACTGGGAACTCCTCAGAAGAACCTGATTTGTGGTGAGGGGAGAGAGATAAAAGCTAATTTAGGAGCGACATGAACATGCTGCGTAGGTAGCTGTTTAT
This sequence comes from Perognathus longimembris pacificus, assembly GCF_023159225.1. Taxonomy (NCBI): domain Eukaryota; kingdom Metazoa; phylum Chordata; class Mammalia; order Rodentia; family Heteromyidae; genus Perognathus; species Perognathus longimembris. Next base: position 4,999 of record NW_025957006.1, read on the forward strand.
CAGTAAATATCTCCACTCAGCTTAAGAAAAGCAGTATCTTAATAAATTAAGTACTTCCTGGTATGGTTACTGTACTGGTAACTCCCAAAAGAATCTGGATTGTGGTGAGGGAACAGAGAAAAAAGCTCATTTAGGACCTGCACTTACGAAGGGGGTAGGCAGCAGTATATCAGGGAGTAAACCTTCTGAGAATAAAAACAGCTGGGGCTTGTTAAGGTAATTACACAGGGGAAAGGATGATGTACTGGGAACTCCTCAGATGAATCTGATTTGTGGTGAGGGGAGAGAGATAAAAGCTCATTTAGGCACGACATGAACATGCTGCGTAGGTAGCTGTTTATCAGTAAATATCTCCACTGAGATTAAGAAAAGCAGTAGCTTAATAAATTAAGTACTTCCTGGTGTGGTTACTGTACTGGTAACTCCCCAAAAGAATCTGGATTGTGGTGAGGGAACAGAGAAAAAAGCTCATTTAGGACCTGCACTTACGAAGGGGGTAGGCAGCTGTATATCAGGGACTAAACCTTCTGAGAATAAAAACAGCTGGAGCTTGTTAAGGTAATTAAACAGGGGAAAGGATAATGTACTGGGAACTCCTCAGAAGAATCTGATTTGTGGTGAGTTGAGAGAGATAAAAGTTCATTTAGGAACGACATGAACATGCTGCGGAGGTAGCTGTTTATCAGTAAATATCTCCACTGAGATTAAGAAAACCAGTAGCTTAATAAATTAAGTACTTCCTGGTATGGTTACTCTACTGGTAACTCCCCAAAAGAATCTGGATTGTGGTGAGGGAACAGAGAAAAAAGCTCATTTAGGAACTGCATTTACAAAGGGGGTAGGCAGCTGTATATCAGGGAGTAAACCTTCTGAGAATAGAAACAGCTGGAGCTTGTTAAGGTAATTACACAGGGGAAAGGATAATGTACTGGGAACTCCTCAGAAGAATCTGATTTGTGGTGAGGGGAGAGAGATAAAAGCTCATTTAGGAACGACATGAACATGCTGCGTAGGTAGCTGTTTATCAGTAAATATCTCCACTGAGATTATGAAAATCAGTAGCTTAATAAATTAAGTACTTCCTCGTATGGTTACTGTACTGGTAACTCCCCAAAAGAATCTGGATTGTGGTGAGGGAACAGAGAAAAAAGCTCATCTAGGACCTGCACTTACGAAGGGGGTAGGCAGCTGTATATCAGGGAGTAAACCTTCTGAGAATAAAAACAGCTGGAGCTTGTTAAGGTAATTACACAGGGGAAAGGATAATGTACTGGGAACTCCTCAGAAGAATCTGATTTTTGGTGAGGAGAGAGATATAATAGCTCATTTAGGAACGACATGAACATGCTGCATAGGTAGCTGTTTATCAGTAAATATCTCCGCTGAGATTAAGAAAAGCAGTAACTTAAAAAATTAAGTACTACCTGGTATTGTTACTGTACTGGTAACTCCCCAAAAGAATCTGGATTGTGGTGAGGGAACAGAGAATAAAGCTCATTTAGGACCTGCACTTACGAAGGGGGTAGGCAGCTGTATATCAGGGAGTAAACCTTCTGAGAATAAAAACAGCTGGAGCTTGTTAAGGTAATTACACAGGGGAAAGGATAATGTACTGGGAACTCCTCAGAAGAATCTGATTTGTGGTGAGGGGAGAGAGATAAAAGCTCATTTAAGAACGACATGAACATGCTGCGTAGGTAGCTGTTTATCAGTAAATATCTCCACTGAGATTAAGAAAAGCAGTAGCTTAATAAATTAAGTACTTCCTGCTATGGTTACTGTACTAGTAACTCCCCAAAAGAATCTGGATTGTGGTGAGGGAACAGAGAAAAAAGCTCATTTAGGACCTGCACTTACGAAGGGGGTAGGCAGCTGTATATCAGGGAGTAAACCTTCTGAGAATAAAAACAGCTGGAGCTTGTTAAGGTAATTACACAGCGGAAAGGATAATATACTGGGAACTCCTCAAAAGAATCTGATTTGTGGTGAGGGGAGAGAGATAAAAGCTCATTTAGGAACGACAGGAACATGCTGCGTACGTAGCTGTTTATCAGTAAATATCTCCACTGAGATTAAGAAAAGCAGTAGCTTAATAAATTAAGTACTTCCTGGTATGGTTACTGGACTGGTAACTCCCAAAAGAATCTGGATTGTGGTGAGGGAACAGAGAATAAAGCTCATTTAGGATCTGCACTTACGAAGGGGGTAGGCAGCTGTATATCAGGGAGTAAACCTTCTGAGAATAAAAACAGCTGGAGCTTGTTAAGGTAATTACACAGGGGAAAGGATAATGTACTGGGAACTCCTCAGAAGAATCTGATTTGTGGTGAGGGGAGAGAGATAAAAGCTCATTTAGGAACGACATGAACATGATGCGTAGGTACCTGTTTATCAGTAAATATCTCCACTGAGATTAAGAAAAGCAGTAGCTTAAAAAATTAGGTACTTCCTGGTATGGTTACTGTACTGGAAACTCCCCAAAAGAATCTGGATTGTGGTGAGGGAACAGAGAAAAAAGCTCATTAGGACCTGCACTTACGAAGGGGGTAGGCAGCTGTATATCAGTGTGTAAACCTTCTGAGAATAAAAACAGCTGGAGCTTGTTAAGGTAATTACACAGGGGAAAGGAAAATGTACTGGGAACTCCTCAGAAGAATCTGATTTGTGGTGAGGGGAGAGAGATAAAAGCTCATTTAGGAACGACATGAACATGCTGCGTAGGTAGCTGTTTATCAGTACATATTTCCACTGAGATTAAGGATAGCAGGGGCTGGGGATATAGCCTAGTGGCAAGAGTGCCTGCCTCGGATACGCGAGGCCCTAGGTTCGATTCCCCAGCACCACATATATAGAAAACGGCCAGAAGCGGCGCTGTGGCTCAAGTGGCAGAGTGCTAGCCTTGAGCGGGAAGAAGCCAGGGACAGTGCTCAGGCCCTGAGTCCAAGGCCCAGGACTGGCAAAAAAAAAAAAAAAAAAAAAAAAAAGAAAAGCAGTAGCATAATAAATGTAGTACTTCCTGGTATGGTTACTGTACTGGTAACTCCCCAAAAGAATCTGGATTGTGGTGAGGGAACAGAGAAAAAAGCTCGTTTAGGACCTGCACTTACGAAGGGGGTAGGCAGCTGTATATCAGGGAGTATCGCTTCTGAGAATAAAAACAGCTGGAGCTTGTTAAGGTAATTACACAGGGGAAAGGATAATATACTGGGAACTCCTCAGAAGAATCTGATTTGTGGTGAGGGGAGAGAGATAAAAGCTCATTTAGGAACGACATGAACATGCTGCGCAGGTAGCTGTTTATCAGTTAATATCTCCACTGAGATTAAGAAAAGCAGTAGCTTAATAAATTAAGTACTTCCTGGTATGGTTACTGTACTGGTAACTCCCCAAAAGAAACTGGATTGTGGTGAGGGAACAGAGAAAAAAGCTCATTTAAGACCTGCAATTACGAAGAGGTTAGGCAGCTGTATATCAGGGAGTAAACCTTCTGAGAATAAAACCAGCTGGAGCTTGTTAAGGTAATTAGACAGGGGAAAGGATAATGTACTGGGAACTCCTCAGGAGAATCTGATTTGTGGTGAGGGGAGAGAGATAAAAGCTCATTTAGGAACGACATGAACATGCTGCGTATGTAGCTGTTTATCAGTAAATATCTCCACTGATATTAAGAAAAGCAGTAGCTTAATAAATTCAGTACTTCCTGGTATGGTTACTGTACTGGTAACTCCCCAAAAGAATCTGGATTGTGGTGAGGGAACAGAGAAAAAAGCTCATTTATGACTTGCACTTACGAAGGGGGTAGGCAGCTGTATATCAGGGAGTAAACCTTCTGAGAATAAAAACAGCTGGAGCTTGTTAAGGTAATTACACAGGGGAAAGGATAATGTACTGGGAACTCCTCAGAAGAATCTGATTTGTGATGAGGGGAGAGAGATAAAAGCTCATTTAGGAACGACATGAACATGCTGCGTAAGTAGCTGTTTATCAGTAAATATCTCCACTTAGATTAAGAAAAGCAGTAGCTTAATAAATTAAGTACTTCCTGGTATGGTTACTGTACTGGTAACTCCACAATAGAATCTGGATTATGGTGAGGGAACAGAGAAAAAAGGACATTTAAGAACTGCACTTACGATGGGGGTAGGCATCTGTATATCAGGGAGCAAACCTTCTGAGAATAAAAACGGCTGGAGCTTGTGAAGGTAATTACACAGGGGAAAGGACAATGTACTGGGAACTCCTCAGAAGAATCTGATTTGTGGTGAGGGGAGAGAGATAATAGCTCATTTAGGAACGACATGGACATGCTGCATACGTAGCTGTTTATCAGTAAATATCTCCACTGAGATTAAGAAAAGCAGTAGCTTAATAAATTAAGTACTTCCTGGTATGGTTACTGTACTGGTAACTCCCCAAAAGAATCTGGATTGTGGTGAGGGAACAGAGAAAAAAGCTCATTTAGGACCTGCAATTACGAAGGGGGTAGGCAGCAGTATATCAGGGAGTAAACCTTCTGAGAATAAAAAGAGCTGGAGCCTGTTAAGGTAATTACACAGGGGAAAGGATAATGTACTGGGAACTCCTCAGAAGAATCTGATTTGTGGTGAGGGTAGAGAGATAAAAGCTCATTTAGGAACGGCATGAACATGCTGCGTAGGTAGCTGTTTATCAGTAAATATCTCCACTGAGATTAAGAAAAGCAGTAGCTTAATAAATTAAGTACTTCCTGGTATGGTTACTGTACTGGTAACTCCCCAAAAGAATCTGGATTGTGGTGAGGGAATAGAGAAAAAAGCTCATTTAGGACCTGCGCTTACGAAGGGGGTAGGCAGCTGTATATCAGGGAGTAAACCTTCTGAGAATAAAAACAGCTGGAGCTTGTTAAGGTAATTACACAGGGGAAAGTATAATGTACTGGGAACTCCTCACAAGAATCTGATTTGTGGTGAGGGGAGAGAGACAAAAGCTCATTTAGGAACGACATGAACACTCTGCGTAATTAGCTGTTTATCAGTAAATATCTCCACTGAGATTAAGAAAAGCAGTAGCTTAATAAATTAAGTACTTCCTGGTATGGTTACTGTACTGGTAACTCCCCAAAAGAATCTGGATGGTGGTGAGGGAACAGAGAAAAAAGCTCATTTAGGACCTGCACTTACGAAGGGCTTAGGCAGCTGTATATCAGGGAGTAAACTTTCTGAGAATAAAAACAGCTGGAGCTTGTTAATGTAAGTACACAAGGGGAAAGGATAATGTACTGGGAACTCCTCAGAAGAATCTGATTTGTGGTGAGTGGAGAGAGATAAAAGCTCATTTAGGAACGACATGAACATGCTGCGTAGGTAGCAGTTGATCAGTAAATATCTCCACTGAGATTAAGAAAAGCAGTAGCTTAATAAATTAAGTACATCCTGGTATAGTTAGTGTACTGGTAACTCCCCAAAAGAATCTGGATTGTGGTGACAGAATAGAGAAAAAAGCTCATTTAGGACCTGCACTTACGAAGGGGGTAGGCAGCCGTATATCAGGGAGTAAACCTTCTGAGAATAAAAACAGCTGGAGCTTGTTAAGGTAATTGCACAGGGGAAAGGATAATGTACTGGGAACTCCTCAGAAGAATCTGATTTGTGGTGAGGGGAGAGAGATAAAAGCTCATTTAGGAACGACATGAACATGCTGCGTAGGTATCTGTTTATCAGTAAATATCTCCACTGAGATTAAGAAAAGCAGTAGCTTAATAAATTAAGTACTTCCTGGTATGGTTACTTTACTGGTAACTCCCCAAAAGAATCTGGATTGTGGTGAGGGAACAGAGAAAAAAGCTCATTTAGGATCTGCACTTACGAAGGCGGTAGGCAGTTGTATATCAGGGAGTAAACCTTCTGAGAATAAAAACAGCTGGAGCTTGTTAAGGTAATTACATAGGGGAAAGCATAATGTATTAGGAACTCCTCAGAAGAATCTGATTTGTGGTGAGGGGAGAGAGATAAAAGCTCATTTAGGAACGACATGAACATGCTGCGTAGGTAGCTGTTTATCAGTAAATATCTCCACTGAGATTAAGAAAAGCAGTAGCTTAATAAATTGAGTACTTCCTGGTATGGTTACTGTACTGGTAACTCCCCAAAAGAATCTGGATAGTGGTGAGGGAACAGAGAAAAAAGCTCATTTAGGACCTGCACTTACGAAGGGGGTAGGCAGCTGTATATCAGGGAGTAAACCTTCTGAGAATAAAAACAGCTGGAGCTTGTTAAGGTAATTACACAGGGGAAAGGATAATGTACTGGGAACTCCTCAGAAGAATCTGATTTGTGGTGAGGGGAGAGAGATAAAAGCTCATTTAGGAACGACATGAACATGCTGCGTAGGTAGCTGTTTATCAGTAAATATCTCCACTGAGATTAAGAAAAGCAGTAGCTTAATAAATTAAGTACTTCCTGGTATGGTTACTGTACTGGTAACTCCCCAAGAGAATCTGGATTGTGGTGAAGGAACAGAGAAAAAAGCTCATTTATGACCTGCACTTACGAAGTGGGTAGGCAGCTGTATATCAGGGAGCAAAACTTCTGAGAATAAAAACAGCTGGAGCTTGTTAAGCTAATTACACAGGGGAAAGGATAATGTACTGGGAACTCCTCAGAAGAATCTGATTTGTGGTGAGGGGAGAGAGATAAAAGCTCATTTAGGAACGACATGAACATGCTGCGTAGGTAGCTGTTTATCAGTAAATATCTCCACTGAGATTAAGAAAAGCAGTAGCTTAATAAATTAAGTACTTCTTGGTATGGTTACTGTACTGGTAACTCCCCAAGAGAATCAGGATTGTGGTGAGGGAACAGAGAAAAAAGTTCATTTAGGACCTGCACTTATGAAGGTGGTAGGCCGCAGTATATCAGGGAGTAAAACTTCTGAGAATAAAAACAGCTGGAGCTTGTTAAGGTAATTACACAGGGTATACGATAATGTACTGCGAACTCCTCAGAAGAATCTGATTTGGGGTGAGGGGAGAGAGATAAAAGCTCATTTAGGAAAGACATGAACATGCTGCCTACGTAGCTGTTTATCAGTAAATATGTCCACTGAGATTTAGAAAAGCAGTAGCTTAATAAATTAAGTACTTCCTGGTATTGTTACTGTACTGGTAACTCCCCAAAAGAATCTGGATTGTGGTGAGGGAACAGAGAAAAAAGCTAATTTAGGACCTGCACTTACGAAGGGGGTAGGCAGCTGTATATCAGGGAGTAAACCTTCTGAGAATAAAAACACCTGGAGCTTGGTAAGGTAATTACACAGGGGAAAGGATAATGTACTGGGAACTCCTCAGAAGAATCTGATTTGTGGTGAGGGGAGAGAGATAATAGCTCATTTAGGAACGACATGGACATGCTGCATACGTAGCTGTTTATCAGTAAATATCTCCACTGAGATTAAGAAAAGCAGTAGCTTAATAAATTAAGTACTTCCTCGTATGGTTACTGTACTGGTAACTCCCCAAAAGAATCTGGATTGTGGTGAGGGAACAGAGAAAAAAGCTCATTTAGGACCTGCAATTACGAAGGGGGTAGGCAGCAGTATATCAGGGAGTAAACCTTCTGAGAATAAAAAGAGCTGGAGCTTGTTAAGGTAATTACACAGGGGAAAGGATAATGTACTGGGAACTCCTCAGAAGAATCTGATTTGTGGTGAGGGTAGAGAGATAAAAGCTCATTTAGGAACGGCATGAACATGCTGCGTAGGTAGCTGTTTATCAGTAAATATCTCCAATGAGATTAAGAAAAGCAGTAGCTTAATAAATTAAGTACTTCCTGGTATGATTACTGTACTGGTAACTCCCCAAAATAATCTGGATTGTGGTGAGGGAACAGAGAAAAAAGCTCATTTAGGACCTGCACTTACGAAGGGGGCAGGCAGATGTATATCAGGGCGTAAACCTTCTGAGAATAAAAACAGCTGGAGCTTGTTAAGGTAATTACACAGGGGAAAGGATAATGTACTGGGAACTCCTCAGAAGAATCTGATTTGTGGTGAGGGGAGAGAGATAAAAGCTCATTTAGGAACGACATGAACATGCTGCGTAGGTAGCTGTTTATCAGTAAATATCTCCACTGAGATTAAGAGAAGCAGTATCTTAATAAATTAAGTACTTCCTGGTATGGTTACTGTACTGGTAACTCCCCAAAAGAATCTGGATTGTGGTGAGGGAACAGAGAAAAAAGCTCATTTAGGACATGCACTTACGAAGGGGGTAGGCAGCTGTATATCAGGGAGTAAACCTTCTGAGAATAAAAACAGCTGGAGCTTGTTAAGGTAATTACACAGGGGAAAGGATAATGTACTGGGAACTCCTCAGAAGAATCTGATTTGTGGTGAGGGGAGAGAGATAAAAGCTCATTTAGGAACGACATGAACATGCTGCATAAGTAGCTGTTTATAAGTAAATATCTCCACTTAGATTAAGAAAAGCAGTAGCTTAATAAATTAAGTACTTCCTGGTATGGTTACTGTACTGGAAACTCCCCAATAGAATCTGGATTATGGTGAGGGAACAGAGAAAAAAGCTCATTTAAGAACTGCACATACGATGGGGGTAGGCATCTGTATATCAGGGAGTAAACCTTCTGAGAATAAAAACGGCTGGAGCTTGTTAAGGTAATTACACAGGGGAAAGCATAATGTACTGGAAACTCCTCAGAAGAATCTGATTTGTGGTGAGGGGAGAGAGATAAAAGCTCATTTAGGATCGACATGAACATGCTATGTAGGTAGCTGTTTATCAGTAAATATCTCCACTGAGATTAAGAAAAGCAGTAGCTTAATAAATTAAGTACTTCCTGGTATGGTTACTGTACTGGTAACTCCCCAAAAGAAACTGGATTGTGGTGAGGGAACAGAGAAAAAAGCTCATTTAAGACCTGCAATTACGAAGAGGTTAGGCAGCTGTATATCAGGGAGTAAACCTTCTGAGAATAAAACCAGCTGGAGCTTGTTCAGGTAATTACTCATGGGAAAGGATAATGTACTGGGAACTCCTCAGAAGAATCTGATTTGTGGTGAGGGGAGAGAGATAAAAGCTCATTTAGGAACGACATGAACATGCTGCGTAGGTAGCTGTTTATCAGTAAATATCTCCACTGAGATTAAGAAAAGCAGTAGCTTAATAAATTAATTACTTCCTGGTATGGTTACTGTACTGGTAACTCCCCAAAAGAATCTGGATTGTGGTGAGGGAACAGAGAAAAAAGCTCATTTAGGACCTGCACTTACGAAGGGGTTAGGCAGCTGTATATCAGGGAGTATCACTTCTGAGAATAAAAACAGCTGGAGCTTGTTAAGGTAATTACACAGTGGAAAGGATAATGTACTGGGAACTCCTCAGAAGAATCTGATTTGTGGTGAGGGGAGAGATAAAAGCTCATTTAGGAACGACATGAACATGCTGCATACGTAGCTGTTTATCAGTAAATATCTCCACTGAGAATAAGCAAAGCAGTAGCTTAATAAAATAAGTACTTCCTGGTATGGATACTGTACTGGTAACTCCCCAAAAGAATCTGGATTGTGGTGAGGGAACAGAGAATAAAGCTCATTTAGGACCTGCACTTACGAAGGGGGAAGGCAGCTGTATATCAGGGAGTAAACCTTCTGAGAATAAAAACAGCTGGATCTTGTTAAGGTAATTAGACAGGGGAAAGGATAATGTACTGGGAACTGCTCAGAAGAATCTGATTTGTGGTGAGGGGAGAGAGATAAAAGCTCATTTATGAAAGACCTGAACATGCTGCGTAGGTAGCTGTTTATCAGTAAATATCTCCACAGAGATTAAGAAAAGCAGTAGCTTAATAAATTGAGTACTTCCTGTTGTGTTTACTGTACTGGTAACCCCCCAAAAGATTCTGGATTGTGGTGAGGGAACAGAGAATAAAGCTCATTTAGGACCTGCACTTACGAAGGGGTTAGGCAGCTGTATATCAGGGAGTAAACCTTCTGAGAATAAAAACAGCTGGAGCTTGTTAAGGTAATTACACAGGGGAAAGGATAATGTACTGGGAACTCCTCAGAAGAATCTGATTTGTGGTGAGGGGAGAGAGATAAAAGCTCATTTAGGAAGGACATGAACATGCTGCGTACGTAGCTGTTTATCAGTAAATATCTCCACTGAGATTAAGAAAAGCAGTAGCTTAATAAATTAAGTACTTCCTGGTATGGTTACTGTACTGGTAATTCCCCAAAAGAATCTGGATTGTGGTGAGGGAACAGAGAAAAAAGCTCATTTAGGACGTGCACTTACGAAGGGGGTAGGCAGCAGTATATCAGGGAGTAAACCTTCTGAGAATAAAAACAGCTGGAGCTTGTTAAGGTAATTACACAGGGGAAAGGATAATGTACTGCGAACTCCTCAGAAGAATCTGATTTGTGGTGAGGGGAGAGAGATAAAAGCTCATTTAGGAACGACATGAACATGCTGCGTAGGTAGTTGTTTATCAGTAAATATCTCCACTGAGATTAAGAAAAGCAGTGGTTTAATGAATTAAGTACTTCCTGGTATGGTTACTGTACTGGTAACTCCCCAAAAGAATCTGTATTGTGGTGAGGGAACAGAGAATAAAGCTCATTTAGGACCTGCACTTATGAAGGGGGTAGGCAGCTGTATATCAGGGAGTAAACCTTCTGAGAATAAAAACAGCTGGAGCTTGTTAAGGTAATTACACAGGGGTAAGGATAATATACTGGGAACTCCTCAAAAGAATCTGATTTGTTGTGAGGGGAGCGAGATAAAAGCTCATTTAGGAAGGACATGAACATGCTGCGTAGGTAGCTGTTTATCAGTAAATATCTCCACTGAGATTAAGAAAAGCAGTAGCTTAATAAATTAAGTACTTCCTGGTATGGTTACTGTACAGGTAACTCCCCAAAGAATCTGGATTGTGGTGAGGGAACAGAGAAAAAAGCTCATTTAGGACCTGCACTTACGAAGGGGTTAGACAGCACTATATCAGGGAGTAAACCTTCTGAGAATAAAAAAAGCTGGAGCTTGTTAAGGTAATTACACAGGGGAAAGGATAATGTACCGGGAACTCCTCAGAAGATTCTGATTTGTGGTGAGTGAAGAGAGATAAAAGCTCATTTAGGAACGACATGAACATGCTGCGTAGGTAGCTGTTTATCAGTAAATATCTCCACTGAGATTATGAAAAGCAGTAGCTTAATAAATTAAGTACTTCCTGGTATGGTTACTGTACTGGAAACTCCCCAAAAGAATCTGGATTGTGGTGAGGGAACAGAGAAAAAAGCTCATTTAAGACCTGCACTTACGAAGGGGGTAGGCAGCTGTATATCAGGGAGTAAACATTCTGAGAATAAAAACAGCTGCAGCTTGTTAAGGTAATTACACAGGGGAAACGATAAGGTACTGGGAACTCCTCAGAAGAATCTAATTTGTGGTGAGGGGAGAGAGATAAAAGCTCATTTAGGAACGACATGAACATGCTGCGTAGGTAGCTGTTTATCAGTAAATATCTCCACTGAGATTAAGAAAAGCAGTAGCTTAATAAATTAAGTACTTCCTGGTATGGTTACTGTACTGGTAACTCCCCAAAAGAATCTGGATTTTGGTGAGGGAACAGAGAAAAATGCTCATTTAGGACCTGCACTTACGAAGGGGGTAGGCCGCTGTATATCAGGGAGTAAACCTTCTGAGAATAATAACAGCTGGAGCTTGTTAAGGTAATTACACAGGGGAAAGGATAATGTACTGGGAACTCCTCAGAAGAATCTGACTTGTGGTGAGGGGAGAGAGAAAATAGCTCATTTAGGAACGACATGAACATGCTGAGTAGGTAGCTGTTTATCAGTAAATATCTCCACTGAGATGAAGAAAAGCAGTAGCTTAATGAATGAAGTACTTCCTGGTATGGTTACCGTACTGGTAACTCCCCAAAAGAATCTGGATTGTGGTGAGGGAACAGAGAAAAAAGCTCATTTAGGACCTGCACTTACGAAGGGGGTAGGCAGCTGTATATCAGGGAGTAAACCTTCTGAGAATAAAAACAGCTGGAGCTTGTTAAGGTAATTAAACAGGGAAAAGGATAAAGTACTGGGAACTCCTCAGAAGAATCTGATTTGTGGTGAGGGGAGAGAGATAAAAGCTCATTTAGGAACGACATGAACATGCTGCGTAGGTAGCTGTTTATCAGTAAATATCTCCACTGAGATTAAGAAAAGCAGTAGCTTAATAAATTAAGTACTTCCTGGTATGGTTACTGTACTGGTAACTCCCCAAAAGAATCTAGATTGTGGTGAGGGAACAGAGAAAAAAGCTCATTTAGGACCTGCAGTTACGAAGGGGGTAGGCAGCTGTATATCAGGGAGTAAACCTTCTGAGAATAAAAACAGCTGGAGCTTGTTAAGGTAATTAAACAGGGAAAAGGATAAAGTACTGGGAACTCCTCAGAAGAATCTAATTTGTGGTGAGGGGAGAGAGATAAAAGCTCATTTAGGAACGACATGAACATGCTGCGTAGGTAGCTGTTTATCAGTAAATATCTCCACTGAGATTAAGAAAAGCAGTAGCTTAATAAATTAAGTACTTCCTGGTATGGTTACTGTACTGGTAACTCCCCAAAAGAATCTGGATTGTGGTGAGGGAACAGAGAAAAATGCTCATTTAGGACCTGCACTTACGAAGGGGGTAGGCCGCTGTATATCAGGGAGTAAACCTTCTGAGAATAATAACAGCTGGAGCTTGTTAAGGTAATTACACAGGGGAAAGGATAATGTACTGGGAACTCCTCAGAAGAATCTGACTTGTGGTGAGGGGAGAGAGAAAATAGCTCATTTAGGAACGACATGAACATGCTGAGTAGGTAGCTGTTTATCAGTAAATATCTCCACTGAGATGAAGAAAAGCAGTAGCTTAATGAATGAAGTACTTCCTGGTATGGTTACCGTACTGGTAACTCCCCAAAAGAATCTGGATTGTGGTGAGGGAACAGAGAAAAAAGCTCATTTAGGACCTGCACTTACGAAGGGGGTAGGCAGCTGTATATCAGGGAGTAAACCTTCTGAGAATAAAAACAGCTGGAGCTTGTTAAGGTAATTAAACAGGGAAAAGGATAAAGTACTGGGAACTCCTCAGAAGAATCTGATTTGTGGTGAGGGGAGAGAGATAAAAGCTCATTTAGGAACGACATGAACATGCTGCGTAGGTAGGTGTTTACCAGTAAATATCTCCACTGAGATTAAGAAAAGCAGTAGCTTAATAAATTAAGTACTTCCTGGTATGGTTACTCTACTGGTAACTCCCCAAAAGAATCTGGATGGTGGTGAGGGAACAGAGAAAAAAGCTCATTTAGGACCTGCACTTACGAAGGGGGTAGGCAGCTGTATATCAGGGAGTAAAGCTTCTGAGAATAAAAACAGCTGGAGATTGTTAAGGTAATTACACAGGGGAAAGGATAATGTACTGGGAACTCCTCAAAAGAATCTGATTTGTGGTGAGGGGAGAGAGATAAAAGCTCATTTAGGAACGACATGAATTTGCTGCGTAGGTAGCTGTTTATCAGTAAATATCTCCACTGAGAAAAAGAAAAGCAGTAGCTTAATAAATTAAGTACTTCCTGGTATGGTTACTGTACTGGTAACTCCCCAAAAGAATCTGGATTTTGGTGAGGGAACAGAGAAAAAAGCTCATTTAGGACCTGCACTTACGAAGCCGGTAGGCAGCTGTGTATCAGGGAGTAAACCTTCTGAGAATAAAAACAGCTGGAGCTTGTTAACGTAATTACACAGGGGAAAGGATAATGTACTGGGAACTCCTCAGAAGAATCTGAGTTGTAGTGAGGGGAGAGAGATAAAAGCTCATTTTTGAACGACATGAACATGCTGCATACGTAGCTGTTTATCAGTAAATATGTCCACTGGGATTAAGAAAAGCAGTAGCTTAATAAATTAAGTACTCCCTGTATGGATACTGTACTGGTAATTCCCCAAAAGAATCTGGATTGTGGTGAGGGAACAGAGAAAAAAGCTCATTTAGGACCTGCACTTACGAAGGGGTTAGGCAGCTGTATATCAGGGAGTAAACCTTCTGAGAATAAAAACAGCTGGAGCTTGTTAAGGTAATTACACAGGGGAAAGGATAATGTACTGGGAACTCCTCAGAAGAATCTGATTTGTGGTGAGGGGAGAGAGATAAAAGCTCATTTAGGAACGACATGAACATGCTGCATAGGTAGCTGTTTATCAGTAAATATCTCCACTGAGATTAAGAAAAGCAGTAGCTTAATAAATTAAGTACTTCCTGGTATGGTTACGGTACTGGTAACTCCCCAAAAGAATCTGGATTGTGGTGAGGGAACAGAGAAAACAGCTCATTAAGACCTGCACTTATGAAGGGGGTAGGCAGCTGTATATCAATGAGTAAACCTTCTGAGAATAAAAACAGCTGGAGCTTGTTAACGTAATTACACAGGGGAAAGGATAATGTACTGGGAACTCCTCAGAAGAATGTGATTTGTGGTGAGGGGAGAGAGATAAAAGCTCATTTAGGAACGACATGAACATGCTGCATACGTAGCTGTTTATCAGTAAATATCTCCACTGAGATTAAGAAAAGCAGTAGCATAATAAATTAAGTATTTCCTGGTATGGATACTGTACTGGTAACTCCCCAAAAGAATCTGGATTGTGGTGAGGGAACAGAGAAAAAAGCTCATTTAGGACCTGCACTTACGAAGGGGGTAGGCAGCTGTATATCAGGGAGTAAACCTTCTGAGAATAAAAACTGCTGGAGCTTGTTAAGGTAATTACACAGGGGAAAGGATGATGTACTGGGAAATCCTCAGAAGAATCTGATTTGTGGTGAGGGGAGAGAGATAAAAGCTCCTTTAAGAACGACATGACCATGCTGCGCAGGTAGCTGTTTATCAGTAAATATTTCCACTGAGATTAAGAAAAGCAGTAGCTTAATAAATTAAGTACTTCTGGTATGGTTACTGTGCTGGTAACTCCCCAAAAGAATCTGGATTGTGGTGAGGGAACAGAGAAAAAAGCTCATTTAGGACCTGCACTTACGAAGGGGGTAGGCAGCTGTATATCAGGGAGTAAAACTTCTGAGAATAAAAACAGCAGGAGCTTGTTAAGGTAATTACAGAGGGGAAAGGATAGTGTACTGGGAACTCCTCAGAAGAATCTGATTTGTGGTGAGGGGAGAGAGATAAAAGCTCATTTAGGAACAACATGAACATGCTGCGTAGGTAGCTGTTTATCAGTAAATATCTCCACTGAGATTAAGAACAGCAGTAGCTTAATAAATTAAGTACTTCCTGGTATGGTTACTGTACTGGTAACTCCCCAAAAGAATCTGGATTGTGGTGAGGGAACAGAGAAAAAAGCTCATTTAGGACCTGCACTTACGAAGGGGGTAGGCAGCTGTATATCAGGGAGTAAACCTTCTGAGAATAAAAACAGCTGGAGCTTGTTAAGGTAATTACACAGGGGAAAGGATAATGTACTGGGAACTCCTCAGAAGAATCTGATTTGTGGTGAGGGGAGAGAGATAAAAGCTCATTTAGGAACGACATGAACATGCTGCGTAGGTAGCTGTTTATCAGTAAATATCTCCACTGAGATTAAGAAAAGCAGTAGCTTAATAAATTAAGTACTTCCTGGTATGGTTACTGTACTGGTAACTCCCCAAAAGAATCTGGATTGTGGTGAGGGAACAGAGAAAAAAGCTCATTTAGGACCTGCACTTACGAAGGGGGTAGGCAGCTGTATATCAGGGGGTAAACCTTCTGAGAATAAAAACAGCTGGAGCTTGTTAAGGTAATTACACAGGGGAACGGATAATGTACCGGGAACTCCTCAGAAGAATCTGATTTGTGGTGAGGGGAGAGAGATAAAAGCTCATTTAGGAACGACATGAACATGCTGCATAGGTAGCTGTTTATCAGTAAATATCCCCACTGAGATTAAGAAAAGCAGTAGCTTACTAAATTAAGTACTTCCTGGTATGGTTACTGTACTGGTAACTCCCCAAAAGAATCTGGATTGTGGTGAGGCCTGCCGGGGCAGCCGGCAGGGGAACAGAAATCCTGACTGAGGGGCGGCAGGGATACGGAAAAGGAAAAATAAGGCAAGAGAAAAAAGACAAGAGACAAAGATGGGGTACGGGAGGTCTACAGCCGTAAGGTTGAACCTCAAGACTGCAGCCAAGTTTATTCCAACTACCAGCTTATATGCAGTTTTGGAACCAGGGAATAGCATAGGATTGTTAACATTCCAGAACATAAAGAGTCTTTGAAGTTTGCAACATTTGATTACAGTAAACACAGGACAAGGTTGATTAACATAGGAATCTACTCCAGCGGACATAGCAAGGTGGGGGCATAGCAAAGCAATTCCGGACAGTAGCTGTGAACAGATGTCCTTGCCTTTAGCATATCCTGGCGGTAACAGCACAGCCAGAGGTGATAATTTACCTAGCTGCAGGTCTGGCTCCCGTCATCTTGGCGACATCGGCACAGCCAGAGGTCAGGATGAGCTTAGCTGCTAGCTCGGCTCCCGACAGTGAGGGAACAGAGAAAAAAGCTCATTTAGGACCTGCACTTACGAACGGGGTAGGCAGCTGTATATCAGGGAGTAAACCTTCTGAGAATAAAAACAGCTGGTGCTTGTTAAGGTAATTACACAGGGGAAAGGATAATGTACTGGGAACTCCTCAGAAGAATCTGATTTGTGGTGAGGGGAGAGAGATAAAAGCTCATTTAGGAACGACATGAACATGCTGCGTAGGTAGCTGTTTATCAGTAAATATCTCCACTGAGATTAAGAAAAGCAGTAGCTTAATAAATTAAGTACTTCCTGGTATGGTTACTGTACTGGTAACTCCCCAAAAGAATCTGGATTGTGGTGAGGCCTGCCGGGGCAGTCGGCAGGGGAACAGAAATCCTGACTGAGGGGCGGCAGGGATACGGAAAAGGAAAAATAAGGCAAGAGGAAAAAGACAAGAGACAAAGATGGGGTACGGGAGGTCTACAGCCGTAAGGTTGAACCTCAAGACTGCAGCCAAGTTTATTCCAACTACCAGCTTATATGCAGTTTTGGAACCAGGGAATAGCATAGGATTGTTAACATTCCAGAACATAAAGAGTCTTTGAAGTTTGCAACATTTGATTACAGTAAACACAGGACAAGGTTGATTAACATAGGAATCTACTCCAGCGGACATAGCAAGGTGGGGGCATAGCAAAGCAATTCCGGACAGTAGCTGTGAACAGATGTCCTTGCCTTTAGCATATCCTGGCGGTAACAGCACAGCCAGAGGTGATAATTTACCTAGCTGCAGGTCTGGCTCCCGTCATCTTGGCGACATCGGCACAGTCAGAGGTCAGGATGACCTTAGCTGCTAGCTCGGCTCCCGACAGTGAGGGAACAGAGAAAAAAGCTCATTTAGGACCTGCACTTACGAACGGGGTAGGCAGCTGTATATCAGGGAGTAAACCTTCTGAGAATAAAAACAGCTGGAGCTTGTTAAGGTAATTACACAGGGGAAAGGATAATGTACTGGGAACTCCTCAGAAGAATCTGATTTGTGGTGAGGGGAGAGAGATAAAAGCTCATTTAGGAACGACATGAACATGCTGCGTAGGTAGCTGTTTATCAGTAAATATCTCCACTGAGATTAAGAAAAGCAGTAGCTTAATAAATTAAGTACTTCCTGGTATGGTTACTGTACTGGTAACTCCCCAAAAGAATCTGTATTGTGGTGAGGGAACAGAGAAAAAAGCTCATTTAGGACCTGCACTTACGAACGGGGTAGGCAGCTGTATATCAGGGAGTAAACCTTCTGAGAATAAAAACAGCTGGAGCTTGTTAAGGTAATTACACAGGGGAAAGGATAATGTACCGGGAACTCCTCAGAAGAATCTGATTTGTGGTGAGGGGAGAGAGATAAAAGCTCATTTAGGAACGACATGAACACGCTGCGTAGGTAGCTGTTTATCAGTAAATATCTCCACTGAGATTAAGAAAAGCAGTAGCTTAATAAATTAAGTACTTCCTGGTATGGTTACTGTACTGGTAACTCCCCAAAAGAATGTGGATTGTGGTGAGGCCTGCCGGGGCAGCCGGCAGGGGAACAGAAATCCTGACTGAGGGGCGGCAGGGATACGGAAAAGGAAAAATAAGGCAAGAGAAAAAAGACAAGAGACAAAGATGGGGTACGGGAGGTCTACAGCCGTAAGGTTGAACCTCAAGACTGCAGCCAAGTTTATTCCAACTACCAGCTTATTTGCAGTTTTGGAACCAGGGAATAGCATAGGATTGTTAACATTCCAGAACATAAAGAGTCTTTGAAGTTTGCAACATTTGATTACAGTAAACACAGGACAAGGTTGATTAACATAGGAATCTACTCCAGTGGACATAGCAAGGTGGGGGCATAGCAAAGCAATTCCGGACAGTAGCTGTGAACACATGTCCTTGCCTTTAGCATATCCTGGCGGTAACAGCACAGCCAGAGGTGATAATTTACCTAGCTGCAGGTCTGGCTCCCGTCATCTTGGCGACATCGGCACAGTCAGAGGTCAGGATGAGCTTAGCTGCTAGCTCGGCTCCCGACAGTGAGGGAACAGAGAAAAAAGCTCATTTAGGACCTGCACTTACGAACGGGGTAGGCAGCTGTATATCAGGGAGTAAACCTTCTGAGAATAAAAACAGCTGGAGCTTGTTAAGGTAATTACACAGGGGAAAGGATAATGTACTGGGAACTCCTCAGAAGAATCTGATTTGTGGTGAGGGGAGAGAGATAAAAGCTCATTTAGGAACGACATGAACATGCTGCGTAGGTAGCTGTTTATCAGTAAATATCTCCACTGAGATTAAGAAAAGCAGTAGCTTAATAAATTAAGTACTTCCTGGTATGGTTACTGTACTGGTAACTCCCCAAAAGAATCTGGATTGTGGTGAGGGAACAGAGAAAAAAGCTCATTTAGGACCTGCACTTACGAACGGGGTAGGCAGCTGTATATCAGGGAGTAAACCTTCTGAGAATAAAAACAGCTGGAGCTTGTTAAGGTAATTACACAGGGGAAAGGATAATGTACCGGGAACTCCTCAGAAGAATCTGATTTGTGGTGAGGGGAGAGAGATAAAAGCTCATTTAGGAACGACATGAACATGCTGCATAGGTAGCTGTTTATCAGTAAATATCTCCACTGAGATTAAGAAAAGCAGTAGCTTAATAAATTAAGTACTTCCTGGTATGGTTACTGTACTGGTAACTCCCCAAAAGAATCTGGATTGTGGTGAGGCCTGCCGGGGCAGCCGGCAGGGGAACAGAAATCCTGACTGAGGGGCGGCAGGGATACGGAAAAGGAAAAATAAGGCAAGAGAAAAAAGACAAGAGACAAAGATGGGGTACGGGAGGTCTACAGCCGTAAGGTTGAACCTCAAGACTGCAGCCAAGTTTATTCCAACTACCAGCTTATATGCAGTTTTGGAACCAGGGAATAGCATAGGATTGTTAACATTCCAGAACATAAAGAGTCTTTGAAGTTTGCAACATTTGATTACAGTAAACACAGGACAAGGTTGATTAACATAGGAATCTACTCCAGTGGACATAGCAAGGTGGGGGCATAGCAAAGCAATTCCGGACAGTAGCTGTGAACACATGTCCTTGCCTTTAGCATATCCTGGCGGTAACAGCACAGCCAGAGGTGATAATTTACCTAGCTGCAGGTCTGGCTCCCGTCATCTTGGCGACATCGGCACAGCCAGAGGTCAGGATGAGCTTAGCTGCTAGCTCGGCTCCCGACAGTTCCCCCGTCTTTTTATTAAAAGAAGCGAACCCGCCTGTCTTAGGTGGGGTGGGTGCCCCAGCCCGCCTTACCCGTCTTGGGGAACAACTTCAGAGCAGTGCTGAAGGCCCTGTCTTAGGTCGGTCTAAGGCTGGCACCGCCTCATACCCGTCTCTGGCTGCGGTTCCTCTCGGGGGAAGTTCATTTACTTGGAGCTTGACCTTATGCAGCTGGCTGGCTAAACTCATGAAAGAGTTTTGCAATATGCGTACAATGCAAGGAAGACATAGGCAAGCCATCAGCAAAAGTATCCCTGGGCCGAGCAATGTCATTAGCAGCCCCTTAACGTTAGTTAAGGAAGGGACATACTGTTGAAGTTGTTCAAACAGTTCTTTTGCTGTTTCTGCCACTTTAAAGTCCAAAGGCGGAGCCTGTTCTAGTCCGGCTATTTGTCTATGGAGTTGAAAGAGATCTAAGGACAAGTTATTATGGTGCCAAATACCATTTAAATGTGCTACAACTTGTTCCCAAGGATAGCTTGACCCATTATACTTATGGGGGGTCACACAAATAAAGTCAAACCCAGCATGACAGCGCACCCGTTGCAAAGTTTGTAAGGCACGAATTTGTTCTCCCAGAGACAACACAGATTCATACAATGCTTCTAATTTTTGTTCTACCTTATCATCAATCCTGCCTTGAAAGTGCAGGGCTTGCGTGGTATTATGAGCAAGCTGATTAACATGGTGAGCTGTCTGCACATTTTGTGTTAAAGCCACAGTAGCCGCTGCAGCAGAGGCAGCTAAGGAAATAAAGGCTAAAATTCCTGCTATTAATAGCCCTACAAATCGTCTAGGGCGCATAAGTTCTTTTAAATGTTTTAACACTTGAATACCTGTTTCTTCATACCAAGCTTCAGATAAGTTTACAGGAAGCATAACAAATGGTGGTTGCTTAATAATAATTACAGAATCAGTAAGACCACTATACAAGCAATTTGTAAAAGAACAGTTAGTGCGGGTAACATTGAAATACATGGCTCCTATAGAAATATTAAAAGGTCCATACATAATAGCATAAGGGGGTGTTACACAACTCATAATATTTTTTAAAGAAGTAGAAGTGGGCCAGGAGATATTATTCAGAGCAGCCACTAACATCCAGACATGGCGTTGAGGGCGTCCATTCATCCACCACAGACCTGGGTTGAACTTATTGGTGAGATTAGCTCCGGACCAGTCCATCAGCTGAGAATTAGTTCCTGAAATATTGGTTATAAATGGGTGATCATGTCTACACTTTACAGGGTGCAGTTCTCCCGTGAATTCTACAATTTGAGAGGAGTTGATGCAGCGAGGTATCATGAAGGATGAGGTAGAATTGGCACTTACAGGGAACCCAGTAGGCAATGAAGTCATTTGTATACTATACACTTGACTTTTATCAGGAATCCAAATTCTATAGTTTATGGATTGCATCACAGTACAGCCTGGAATATAACTGTTGGATTCAGTTGTAAAACATAAAGGGGTTCCAATGCCAGAAGCTGCAAAGTCTCCCATTTTAATGTGTTGGACAAAAGGGTCTGGAGCTGTACCGTACGCTGATCTGTTGACATGGACGAACACCTCAGCTTCCTCCCAGGTTGCAGGGTGCACAATCGGTGGATCTGGCACATAAGCCCAGTGGGTCAGCGCTTGTACCGTTCTGATGAGTTTCCACAATCCGAACACAACGCTCAGGTAGCCAGCGGGCATCATTTTCATCCTGTGAAAAAACACAGACATGTCCTCGACCCCATGTCAATACCGGATCGGGCCCGTGCCAAGCACTTGTTAAAGGATCTTTCCACTTAACTTGAGCAAAAGCTCTTTGCTCTCTCTTTTCCCAGAACCGCTGTGCTGCGGAGTGGCCATTGCAATCCAAATTTAAAAAATTTAGTACGAATAAAGCATGAGAAAGTATATTAACAGGAGAGAAGGGGTATAGTTCCCCCCCTTTTAATTTAGAAATTTGGTGTTTTAACAAACCGTTGGCCCGTTCGACAATTCCTTGACCATGAGGATTATAGGGGATTCCTGTAGAGTGAACAATTTGGTAAGATTTGCAAAAAGTTTGAAAAGCTCGTCCAACATATCCCGGACCATTATCAGTTTTAATTTGTTTAGGAAGTCCCATAGTAGCAAAGCAGCGTAAGGCATGGGAGATACAATGTTTGCCAGCTTCCCCGCTAAGAGGAGTAGCCATAATAAAATTAGAGTAAGTGTCTATTGTAACATGGACAAAGCGGAGCCGTCCAAAAGAGGGGATGTGGGTAACATCCATTTGCCAAACATGATTAGCCACTAAGCCTCGGGGATTAATCCCATTGGAGGGCACAGGCAGGAAGGTAGCACAGTTGGGACAAGTTTTTACAATTTGACGAGCTGCCTCACGAGTAATATGAAATTGTTGACGTAGGGCACGACTGTTTTGATGGTGGGCAGCATGTGATTGCTTTGCCAAGTCAATTTGAGAAAGAAAAATTTGGGTAGCCTCATCCGTAACAGCATTGCCCTCACTTAATGGTCCAGGAAGCTTAGTATGAGCACGTATAAATCCAAAAAAACACGGACAGGTGCGAGAGCGAAGAAGAAGTTGTATCTGGCGAAAAAGTGTTTGGATAGTGGAATTAGCTATACCAAGAAAAGGGACAGTTTCAATGACCTGAAGGGCTCGAATAACATAATGACTATCTGAATATAAATTAAAGGCTTTAGTAGGTAAAAGAGTAAGGGCCTCTAAAACTGCTTGAAGTTCAACTTCCTGGGCAGAAGAAAGCCCAGTGTCCCAAGATCTAGTTTCACCATCAATAGTAAGAGCTGCTGTTCCATTAGAGGATCCGTCTGTAAACACCAAGGCAGCCTTAGAAAGAGGAGATAAAGATACAATCTGAGGAAATATAAAAGTGTAAGAAGAGGCAAAGTGAAGTAACTTGTTAGAGGGATAATGATGTGAAATTGTGCCCACAAAATTGGCCCAAGCAATGGCCCAGGAATCACAATGAATATAAAGCCATTCTTGCTGCTGCAAAGTATAGGGGATATAAATAACCCGTGGATCTCGTCCAAGATACTTACAAGATTCCACACGGCACATATGGACTAAGGTGGCTACCAATTCATAATAAGGAGTTAACACTTTTGAAGGAGTAGCAGGCAAGGAAAGCCACAAAAGGGGTCCCTTCTGCCAGAGGACCGCTGTTGGAGAATGAGGTGTAGTTAAAATATAAGCTTCCCAAGGGGCTGAGTAATCAATATAATTATATGTTGGGAAGAAATGGCAGAATTTACTATGCTCAAGGCTTCTGCTGCTTCAGTTGTCATTTCTCTGGGAGATGTAGGGTCAGGGTCCCCCTTTAATAGATCAAACAAAGGTTTTAATTCAGCTGTGGACAATTTAAGATAAGGGCGAAGCCAATTAATATCTCCCAGGAATTTTTGAAAATCATGCAAAGTACGTAAATGAGAAGTCTTAATCTGTAATTTCTGGCTAGTAAAATAATAAGGACCCAAAATATGACCAAGATAAGTATATGGAGGATGCTCTTGCACCTTTTCACTAGCTATTATTAACCCAAAAGAGGTGAGATCTTGCTTTAACTGTCCAAAGGCTTGGCGTACTACTTCAGGGTTTAAGTGAGCCAACAAAATATCATCTGTGTAGTGAATAATATAAACAGAAGGAAAATTTTGGCGAGTAGAAGAGAGAGCCCGTGCCACAAAGCTTTGACACAAAGTGGGGCTGTTTGCCATGCCTTGGGGTAACACTAGCCAATGGTATCTTTTCATGGGTTCTTTA
>NW_025957007.1:0-28546 GCF_023159225.1 Perognathus longimembris pacificus
AATCTGGATTGTGGTGAGGGAACAGAGAAAAAAGCTCATTTAGGACCTGCACTTACGAGTGGGGTAGGCAGCTGTATATCAGGGAGTAAACCTTCTGAGAATAAAAACAGCTGGAGCTTGTTAAGGTAATTACACAGGGGAAAGGATAATGTACTGGGAACTCCTCAGAAGAATCTGATTTGTGGTGAGGGGAGAGAGATAAAAGCTCATTTAGGAACGACATGAACATGCTGCATACGTAGCTGTTTATCAGTAAATAACTCCACTGAGATTAAGAAAAGCAGTAGCTTAATAAATTAAGTACTTCCTGCTATGGATACTGTACTGGTAACTCCCCAAAAGAATCTGGATTGTGGTGAGGGAACAGAGAAAAAAGCTCATTTAGGACCTGCACTTACGAAGGGGGTAGGCAGCTGTATATCAGGGAGTAAACCTTCTGAGAATAAAAACAGCTGGAGCTTGTTAAGGTAATTACACAGGGGAAAGGATAATGTACTGGGAACTCCTCAGAAGAATCTGATTTGTGGTGAGGGGAGAGAGATAAAAGCTCATTTAGGAACGACATGAACATGCTGCGTACGTAGCTGTTTATCAGTAAATATCTCCACTGAGATTAAGAAAAGCAGTAGCTTAATAAATTAAGTACTTCCTGGTATGGTTACTGTACTGGTAACTCCCCAAAAGAATCTGGATTGTGGTGAGGGAACAGAGAAAAAAGCTCATTTATGACCTGCACTTACGAAGGGGGTAGGCAGCTGTATATCAGGGAGTACACCGTCTGAGAATAAAAACAGCTGGAGCTTGTTAAGGTAATTACACAGGGGAAAGGATAATGTACTGGGAACTCCTCAGAAGAATCTGATTTGTGGTGAGGGGACAGAGATAAAAGCTCATTTAGGAACGACATGAACATGCTGCATACTTAGCTGTTTATCAGTAAATATCTCCACTGAGATTAAGAAAAGCAGTACCTTAATAAATTAAGTACTTCCTGGTATGGTTACTGTCCTGGTAACTCCCCAAAAGAATCTGGATTGTGGTGAGGGAACAGAGAAAAAAGCTCATTTAGGACCTGCACTTACGAGTGGGGTAGGCAGCTGTATATCAGGGAGTAAACCTTCTGAGAATAAAAACAGCTGGAGCTTGTTAAGGTAATTACACAGGGGAAAGGATAATGGACTGGGAACTCCTCAGAAGAATCTGATTCGTGGTGAGTGGAGAGAGATAAAA
Organism: Perognathus longimembris pacificus; assembly: GCF_023159225.1. Lineage (NCBI taxonomy): Eukaryota > Metazoa > Chordata > Mammalia > Rodentia > Heteromyidae > Perognathus > Perognathus longimembris. The sequence continues at coordinate 1,231 of NW_025957007.1, forward strand.
CCTCATTTAGGAACGACATGAACATGCTGCGTACGTAGCTGTTTATCAGTAAATATCTCCACTGAGATTAAGAAAAGCAGTAGCTTAATAAATTAAGTACTTCCTGGTATGGTTACTGTACTGGTAACTCCCCAAAAGAATTTGGATTGTGGTGAGGGAACAGAGAAAAAAGCTCATTTAGGACCTGCACTTACGAAGGGGGTAGGCAGCTGTATATCAGGGAGTAAACCTTCTGAGAATAAAAACAGCTGGAGCTTGTTAAGGTAATTACACAGGGGAAAGGATAATGTACTGGGAACTCCTGAGAAGAATCTGATTTGCGGTGAGGGGAGTGAGATATTAGCTCATTTAGGAACGACATGAACATGCTGCGTAGGTAGCTGTTTATCAGTAAATATCTCCACTGAGATTAAGAAAAGCAGTAGCTTAATAAATTACGTACTTCCTGGTATGGTTACTGTACTGGTAACTCCCCAAAAGAATCTGGATTGTGTTGAAGGAACAGAGAAAAAAGCTCATTTAGGACCTGCACTTACGAAGGGGGTAGGCAGCTGTATATCAGGGAGTAAACCTTCTGAGAATAAAAACAGCTGGAGCTTGTTAAGGTAATTACACAGGGGAAAGGATAATGTACTGGGAACTCCTCAGAAGAATCTGATTTGTGGTGAGGGGAGAGAGATAAAAGCTCATTTAGGAACGACATGAACATGCTGCATACGTAGCTGTTTATCAGTAAATATCTCCACTGAGATTAAGAAAAGCAGTAGCTTAATAAATTACGTACTTCCTGGTATGGTTACTGTACTGGTAACTCCCCAAAAGAATCTGGATTGTGGTGAGGGAACAGAGAAAAAAGCTCATTTAGGACCTGCACTTACGAAGGGGGTAGGCAGCTGTATATCAGGGAGTAAACCTTCTGAGAATAGAAACAGCTGGAGCTTGTTAAGGTAATTACACAGGGGAAAGGATAATGTACTGGGAACTCCTCAGAAGAATCTGATTTGTGGTGAGGGGAGAGAGATAAAAGCTCATTTAGGAACGACATGACCATGCTGCGTAGGTAGCTGTTTATCAGTAAATATCTCCACTGAGATTAAAAAAAGGTGTAGCTTAATAAATTAAGTACTTCCTGGTATGGTTACTGTACTGGTAACCCCCCAAAAGAATCTGGATTGTGGTGAGGGAACAGAGAAAAAAGCTAATTTAGGACCTGCACTTGCGAAGGGGGTAGGCAGCTGTATATCAGGGAGTAAACCTTCTGAGAATAAAAACAGCTGGAGCTTGTTAAGGTAATTACACAGGGGAAAGGATAATGTACTGGGAACTCCTCAGAAGAATCTGATTTGTGGTGAGGGGAGAGAGATAAAAGCTCATTTAGGAACGAAATGAACATGCTGCGTAGGTAGCTGTTTATCAGTAAATATGTCCACTGAGATTAAGAAAAGCAGTAGCTTAATAAATTACCTAGTTCCTGGTATGGTTACTGTACTGGTAACTCCCCAAAAGAATCTGGATTGTGGTGAGGGAACAGAGAAAAAACCTCATTTAGGACCTGCACTTACGAAGGGGGTAGGCAGCTGTATATCAGGGAGTAAACCTTCTGAGAATAAAAACAGCTGGAGCTTGATAAGGTAATTACACAGGGGAAAGGATAATGTACTGGGAACTCCTCAGAACAATCTGATTTGTGGTGAGGGGAGAGAGATAAAAGCTCATTTAGGAACGACATGAACATTCTGCGTAGGTAGCTGTTTATCAGTAAATATCTCCACTGAGATTAAGAAAAGCAGTAGCTTAATAAATTAAGTACTTCCTGGTATGGTTACTGTACTGGTAACTCCCCAAAAAAATCTGGATTGTGGTGAGGGAACAGAGAAAAAAGCTCATTTAGGTCCTGCACTTACGAAGGGGGTAGGCAGCTGTATATCAGGGAGTAAACCTTCTGAGAATAAAAACAGCTCGAGCTTGTTAAGGTAATTACACAGGGGAAAGGGTAATGTACTGGGAACTCCTCAGAAGAATCTGATTTGTGGTGAGGGGAGAGAGATAAAAGCTCATTTAGGAACGACATGAACATGCTGCGTAGGTAGCTGTTTATCAGTAAATATCTCCACTGAGATTAAGAAAAGCAGTAGCTTAATAAATTAAGTACGTCCTGGTATGGTTAATTGTACTGGATACTCCCCAAAAGAATCTGGATTGTGGTGAGGGAACAGAGAAAAAAGCTCATTTAGGACCTGCACTTACGAAGGGGGTAGGCAGCAGTATATCAGGGAGTAAACCTTCTGAGAATAAAAACAGCTGTAGCTTGTTAAGGTAATTACACAGGGGAAAGGATAATGTACTGGGAACTCCTCAGAAGAATCTGATTTGTGGTGAGGGGAGAGAGATAAAAGCTCATTTAGGAACGACATGAACATGCTGGGTAGGTAGCTGTTTATCAGTAAATATCTCCACTGAGATTAAGAAAAGCAGTACCTTAATAAATTAAGTACTTCCTGGTATGGTTACTGTACTGGTAACTCCCCAAAAGAATCTGGATTGTGGTGAGGAAACAGAGAAAAAAGCTCATTTAGGAACCGCACTTACGAATGGGGTAGGCAGCTGTATATCAGGGAGTAAACCTTCTGAGAATAAAAACAGCTGGAGCTTGTTAAGGTAATTACACAGGGGAAAGGATAATGTACTGGGAACTCCTCAGAAGAATCTGATTTGTGGTGAGGGGAGAGAGATAAAAGCTCATTTAGGAACGACATGAACATGCTGCGTAGGTAGCTGTTTATCAGTAAATATCTCCACTGAGATTAAGAAAAGCAGTAGCTTAATAAATTATGTACTTCCTGGTATGGTTACTGTACTGGTAACTCCCCAAAGAATCTGGATTATGGTGAGGGAACAGAGAAAAAAGCTCATTTAGGACATTCACTTGCGAAGGGTTTACGCAGCTGTATATCAGGGAGTAAACCTTCTGAGAATAAAAACAGCTGGAGCTTGTTAAGGTAATTACACAGGGGAAAGGATAATGTACTGGGAACTCCTCAGAAGAATCTGATTTGTGGTGAGGGGAGAGAGATAAAAGCTCATTTAGGACCTGCACTTACGAAGGGGGTAGGCAGCTGTATATCATGGAGTATACCTTCTGAGAATAAAAACAGCGGGAGCTTGTGAAGGTAATTACACAGGGAAAAGGATAATGTACTGGGAACTACTCAGAAGAATCTCATTTGTGGTGAGGGGAGAGAGATAAAAGCTCATTTAGGAACGACATGAACATGCTGCGTAGGTAGCTGTTTATCAGTAAATATCTCCACTGAGATTAAGAAAAGCAGTAGCTTAATAAATTAAGTACTTCCTGGTATGGTTACTGTACTGGTAACTCCCCAAAAGAATCTGGATTTTGGTGAGGGAACAGAGAAAAAAGCTCATTTAAGACCTGCACTTACGAAGGGGGTAGGCAGCTGTATATCAGGGAGTAAACCTTCTGAGAATAAAAACAGCTGGAGCTTGTTAAGGTAATTACACAGGGGAAAGGATAATGTACTGGGAACTCCACAGAAGAATCTGATTTGTGGTGAGGGGAGAGAGATAAAAGCTCACTTAGGAACGACATGAACATGCTGCGTAGGTAGCAGTTTATCAGTAAATATCTCCACTGAGATTAAGAAAAGCAGTAGCTTAATAAATTATGTACTTCCTGGTATGGTTACTGTACTGGTAACTCCCCAAAGAATCTGGATTATGGTGAGGGAACAGAGAAAAAAGCTCATTTAGGACATTCACTTGCGAAGGGTTTACGCAGCTGTATATCAGGGAGTAAACCTTCTGAGAATAAAAACAGCTGGAGCTTGTTAAGGTAATTACACAGGGGAAAGGATAATGTACTGGGAACTCCTCAGAAGAATCTAATTTGTGGTGAGGGGAGACAGATAAAATCTCATTTAGGAACGACATGAACATGCTGCGTAGGTAGCTGTTTATCAGTAAATATCTCCACTGACATTAAGAAAAGCAGTAGCTTAATAAATTATGTACTTCCTGGTATGGTTACTGTACTGGTAACTCCCCAAAAGAATCTGGATTGTGGTGAGGGAACAGAGAATAAAGCTCATTTAGGACCTGAACTTACGAAGGGGGTAGGCAGCTGTATATCAGGGAGTAAACCTTCTGAGAATAAAAACAGCTGGAGCTTGTTAAGGTAATTACACAGGGGAAAGGATAATGTACTGGGAACTCCTCAGAAGAATCTGATTTGTTGTGAGGGGAGAGAGATAAAATCTCATTTAGGAACGACATGTACATGCTGCGTATGTAGCTGTTTATCAGGAAATATCTCCACTGAGATTAAGAAAAGCAGTAGCTTAATAAATTAAGTACTTCCTGGTATGGTTACTTTACTGGTAACTCCCCAAAATAATCTGGATTGTGGTGAGGGAACAGAGAAAAAAGCTCATTTAGGACCTGCACTTACGAAGGGGGTAGGCAGCTGTATATCAGGGAGTAAACCTTCTGAGAATAAAAACAGCTGGAGCTTGTTAAGGTAATTACACAGGGGAAAGGATAATGTACTGGGAACAATTCAAAAGAATCTGATTTGTGGTGAGGGGAGAGAGATAAAAGCTCATTTAGGAACGACATGAACATGCTGCGTAGGTAGCTGTTTATCAGTAAATATCTCCACTGAGATTAAGAAAAGCAGTAGCTTAATAAATTAAGTACTTCCTGGTATGGTTACTATACTGGTAACTCCCCAAAAGAATCTGGATTGTGGTGAGGGAACAGAGAAAAAGCTCATTTAGGACCTGCACTTTCGAAGGGGGTAGGCAGCTGTATATCAGGGAGTAAACCTTCTGAGAATAAAAACAGCTGGAGCTTGTTAAGGTAATTACACAGGGGAAAGGATAATGTACTGGGAACTCCTCAGAAGAATCTGATTTGTGGTGAGGGGAGAGAGATAAAAGCTCAATTAGGAACGACATGAACATGCTGCGTAGGTAGCTGTTTATCAGTAAATATCTCCACTGAGATTAAGAAAAGCAGAAGCTTAATAAATTAAGTACTTCCTGGTATGGTTACTGTACTGGTAACTCCCCAAAAGAATCTGGATTGTGGTGAGGGAACAGAGAAAAAAGCTCATTGAGGACCTGCACTTACGAAGGGGCTAGGCTGCAGTATATCAGGGAGTAAACCTTCTGAGAATAAAAACAGCTGGAGCTTGTTAAGGTAATTACAAAGGCGAAAGGATAATGTACTGGGAACTCCTCCGAAGAATCTGATTTGTCGTGAGGGGAGAGAGATAAAAGCTCATTTAGGAACGACATGAACATGCTGCGTAGGTAGCTGTTTATCAGTAAATATCTCCACTGAGATTAAGAAAAGCAGTAGCTTAATAAATTAAGTACTTCCTGGTATGGATACTGTACTGGTAACTCCCAAAAGAATCTGGATTGTGGTGAGGGAACAGAGAAAAAAGCTCATTTAGGACCTGCACTGACGAAGTGGGTAGGCAGCTGTATATCAGGGAGTAAACCTTCTGAGAAAAAAAACAGCTGGAGCTTGTTAAGGTAATTACACAGGGGAAATTATAAAGTACTGGGAACTCCTCAGAAGAATCTGATTTGTGGTGAGGGGAGAGAGATAAAAGCTCATTTAGGAACGACATGAACATGCTGCGTCGGTAGCTGTTTATCAGTAAATATCTCCACTGAGATTAAGAAAAGCAGTAGCTTAATAAATTAAGTACTTCCTGGTATGGTTACTGTACTGGTAACTCCCCAAAAGTATCTGGATTGTTGTGAGGGAACAGAGAAAAAAGCTCATTTAGGACCTGCACTTACGAAGGGGGTAGGCAGCTGTATATAAGGGAGTAAACATTCTAAGAATAAAAACAGCTGGAGCTTGTTAAGGTAATTACACAGGGGAAAGGATAATGTACTCTGAACTCCTCAGAAGAATCTGATTTGTGGTGAGGGGAGAGAGATAAAAGCTCATTTAGGAACGACATGAACATGCTGCGTAGGTAGCTGTTTATCAGTAAATATCTCCACTGATATTAAGGAAAGCAGTAGCTTAATAAATTAAGTACTTCCTGGAATGGTTACTGTATTGGTAACTCCCCAAAAGAATCTGGATTGTGGTGAGGGAACAGAGAAAAAATCTCATTTAGGACCTGCACTTACCAAGGGGGTAGGCAGCTGTATATCAGGGAGTAAAGCTTCTGAGTATAAAACAAGCTGGAGCTTGTTAAGGTAATTACACAGGGGAAAGGATAATGTACTGGGAACTCCTCAGAAGAATCTGATTTGTTTTGAGGGGAGAGCGATAATAGCGCATTTAGGAAAGACATGAACATGCTGCGTAGGTAGCTGTATATCAGTAAATATCTCCACTGAGTTTAAGAAAAGCAGTAGCTTAATAAATTAAGTACTTCCTGGTATGGTTACTGTACTGGTAACTCCCCAAAAGAATCTGGATTGTGGTGAGGGAACAGAGAAAAAAGCTCATTTAGGACCTGCACTTACGAAGGGGGTAGGCAGCTGTATATCAGGGAGTAAACCTTCTGAGAATAAAAACAGCTGGAGCTTGTTAAGGTAATTACACAGGGGAAAGGATAATGTACTGGGAACTCCTCAGAAGAATCTGATTTGTGGTGAGGGGAGAGAGATAAAAGCTCATTTAGGAACGACATGAACATGCTGCGTAGGTAGCTGTTTATCAGTAAATATCTCTACGGAGATTATGAAAAGCAGTAGCTTAATAAATTTAGTACTTCCTGGTATGGTTACTGTACTGGTAACTCCCCAGAAGAATCTGGATTGTGGTGAGGGAACAGAGAAAAAAGCTCATTTAGGACCTGCACTTACCAAGGGGGTAGGCAGCTGTATGTCAGGGACTAAACCTTCTGAGAATAAAAACAGCTGGAGCTTGTTAAGGTAATTACACATGGGAAAGGATAATGTACTGGGAACTCCTTAGAAGAATCTCATTTGTGGTGAGGGGATAGAGATAAAAGCTCATTTAGGAACGACATGAACATGCTGCGTAGGTAGCTGTTTATCAGTAAATATCTCCACTGAGATTAAGAAAAGCAGTAGCTTAAAAAATTAAGTACTTCCTGGTATGGTTACTGTACTGGGAACTCCCCAATAGAACCTGGGTTGTGGTGAGGGAACAGAAAAAAAAGCTCATTTAGGACCTGCACTTACGAAGGGGGTAGGCAGCTGTATATCAGGGAGTAAACGTTCTGAGAATAAAACCAGCTGGAGCTTGTTAAGGTAATTACACAGGGGAAAGGATCATGTACTGGGAAATCCTCAGAAGAATCTGATTTGTTTTGAGGGGAGAGAGATAAAAGCTCATTTAGGAAAGACATGAACATGTTGCGTAGGTAGCTGTTTATCAGTAAATATCTCCACTGAGATTAAGAAAAGCAGTAGCTTAATAAATTAAGTACTTCCTGGTATGGTTACTGTACTGGTAACTCCCCAAAAGAATCTGGATTGTGATGAGGGAACAGAGAAAAAAGCTCATTTAGGACCTGCACTTACGAAGTGGGTAGGCAGCTGTATATCAGAGAGTAAACCTTCTGAGAATAAAAACAGCTGGAGCTTGTTAAGGTAATTACACAGGGGAAAGGATAATGTACTGGGAACTCCTCAGAAGAATCTGATTTGTGGTGATGGGAGAGAGATAAAAGCTCATTTAGGAACGACATGGACATGCTGCGTAGGTAGCTGTTTATCAGTAAATATCTCCACTGAGATTAAGAAAAGCAGTAGCTTGGGCTGGGGATATAGCCTAGCGGCAAGAGTGCCTGCCTCGGATACACGAGGCCCTAGGTTCGATTCCCCTGCACCACATATACAGAAAACGGCCAGAAGCGGCGCTGTGGCTCAAGTGGCAGAGTGCTAGCCTTGAGCGGGAAGAAGCCAGGGACAGTGCTCAGGCCCTGAGTCCAAGCCTCAGGACTGGCAAAAAAAAAAAGAAAGAAAAGCAGTAGCTTAATAAATTAAGTACTTCCTGGTATGGTTACTGTACCGGTAACTCCCCAAAAGAATCTGGATTGTGGTGAGGGAACAGAGAAAAAAGCTCATTTAGAACCTGCAATTACGAAGGTGGTAGTTAGGTGTATATCAGGGAGTAAACCTTCTGAGAATAAAAACAGCTGGAGCTTGTTAACGTAATTACACAGGGGAAAGGATAATGTACTAGGAACTCCTCAGAAGAATCTGATTTGTGGTGAGGGGAGAGAGATAAAAGCTCATTTAGGAACGACATGTACATGCTGCGTAGGTAGCTGTTTATCAGTAAATATCTCCACTGAGATTAAGAAAAGCAGTAGCTTAATAAATTAAGTACTTCCTGGTATGGTTACTGTACTGGTAACTCCCCAAAAGAATCTGGATTGTGGTGAGGGAACAGAGAAAAAAGCTAATTTAGGACCTGCACTTACAAAGGGGGTAGGCAGCCGTATATCAGGGAGTAAACCTTCTGAGAATAAAAACAGCTGGAGCTTGTTGAGGTAATTACACAGGGGAAAGGATAATGTACTGGGAACTCCTCAGAAGAATCTGATTTGTGGTGAGGGGAGAGAGATAAAAGCTCATTTAGTAACGACATGAACATGCTGCGTAGGTAGCTGTTTATCAGTAAATATCTCCACTGAGATTAAGAAAAGCAGTAGCTTAATAAATTACGTACTTCCTGGTATGGTTACTGTACTGGTAACTCCCCAAAAGAATCTGGATTGTGGTGAGGGAACAGAGAAAAAAGCTCATTAAGGACCTGCAATTACGAAGGGGGTACGCAACCGTATATCAGGGAGTAAACCTTCTGAGAATAAAAACACCTGGAGCTTGTTAAGGTAATTACACAGGGGAAAGGATAATGTACTGGGAACTCCTCAGAAGAATCTGATTTGTGGTGAGGGGAGAGAGATAAAAGCTCATTTAGGAACGACATGAACATGCTGCGTAGGTAGCTGTTCATCAGTAAATGTCTCCACTGAGATTAAGAAAAGCAGTAGCTTAATAAATTAAGTACTTCCTGGTATGGTTACTGTACTGGTAACTCCCCAAAAGAATCTGGATTGTGGTGAGGGAACAGAGAAAAAAGCTCATTTAGGACCTGCACTTACGAAGGTGGTAGGCAGCTGTATATCAGGGAGTAAACCTTCTGAGAATAAAAACAGCTGGAGCTTGTTAAGGTAATTACACAGGGGAAAGGATAATGTACTGGGAACTCCTCACAAGAATCTGATTTGTGCTGAGGGGAGAGAGATAAAAGCTCATTTAAGAACGACATGAACATGCTTCGTACGTAGCTGTTTATCAGTAAATATCTCCACTGAGATTAAGAAAAGCAGTAGCTTAATAAATTAAGTACTTCCTGGTATGTTTACTGTACTGGTAACTCCCCAAAAGAATCTGGATTGTGGTGAGGGAACAGAGAAAAAAGCTCATTTAGGACCTGCACTTACGAAGGGGGTAGGCAGCTGTATATCAGGGAGTAAACCTTCTGAGAATAAAAACAGCTGGAGCTTGTTAAGGTAATTACACAGGGGAAAGGATAATGTACTGGGAACTCTTCAGAAGAATCTGATTTGTGGTGAGGGGAGAGAGATAAAAGCTCATTTAGGAACGACATGAACATGCTGCGTAGGTAGCTGTTTATCAGTAAATATCTCCACTGAGATTAAGAAAAGCAGTAGCTTAATAAATTAAGTACTTCCTGTTATGGTTACTGTACTGGTAACTCACCAAAAGAATCTGGATTGTGGTGAGGGAACAGAGAAAAAAGCTCATTTAGGACCTGCACTTACGAAGGGGTTAGGCAGCTGTATATCATGGAGTAAAACTTCTGAGAATAAAAACAGCTGGAGCTTGTTAAGGCAATTACACAGGGGAAAGGATAATGTACTGGGAACTCCACAGAAGAATCTGATTTGTGGTGAGGGGAGAGAGATAAAAGCTCATTTAGGAACGACATGAACATGCTGCGTAGGTAGCTGTTGATCAGTAAATATCTCCACTGAGATTAAGAAAAGCAATAGCTTAATTAATTAAGTACTTCCTGGTATGGTTACTGTACTGGTAACTCCCCAAAAGAATCTGGATTGTGGTGAGGGAACAGAGAAAAAAGCTCATTTAGGACCTGCACTTACGAAGGGGTTAGGCAGCTGTATATCAGGGAGTAAACCTTCTGAGAATAAAAACAGCTGGAGCTTGTTAAGGTAATTACACAGGGGAAAGGATAATGTACAGGGAACTCCTCAGAAGAATCTGATTTGTGGTGAGGGGAGAGAGATAAAAGCTCATTTAGGAACGGGATGAACATGCTGCGTAGGTAACTGTTTATCAGTAAATATCTCCACTGAGATTAAGAAAAGCAGTAGCTTAATAAATTAAGTACTTCCTGGTATGGTTACTGTACTGGTAACTCCCTAAAAGAATCTGGATTGTGGTGAGGGAACAGAGAAAAAAGCTCATTTAGGACCTGCACTTACGAAGGGGGTAGGCAGCTTTATATCAGGGAGTAAACCTTCTGAGATTAAAAACAGCTGGAGCTTGTTAAGGTAATTACACAGGTTAAAGGATAATGTACTGGGAACTCCTCAGAAGAATCTGATTTGTGGTGAGGGGAGAGAGATAAAAGCTCACTTAGGAACGACATGAACATGCTGCGTAGGTAGCTGTTTATCAGTAAATATCTCTACTGAGATTATGAAAAGCAGTAGCTTAATAAATTTAGTACTTCCTGGTATGGTTACTGTACTGGTAACTCCCCAGAAGAATCTGGATTGTGGTGAGGGAACAGAGAAAAAAGCTCATTTAGGACCTGCACTTACCAAGGGGGTAGGCAGCTGTATGTCAGGGACTAAACCTTCTGAGAATAAAAACAGCTGGAGCTTGTTAAGGTAATTACACATGGGAAAGGATAATGTACTGGGAACTCCTTAGAAGAATCTCATTTGTGGTGAGGGGATAGAGATAAAAGCTCATTTAGGAACGACATGAACATGCTGCGTAGGTAGCTGTTTATCAGTAAATATCTCCACTGAGATTAAGAAAAGCAGTAGCTTAATAAATTAAGTACTTCCTGGTATGGTTACTGTACTGGGAACTCCCCAATAGAACCTGGGTTGTGGTGAGGGAACAGAAAAAAAAGCTCATTTAGGACCTGCACTTACGAAGGGGGTAGGCAGCTGTATATCAGGGAGTAAACGTTCTGAGAATAAAACCAGCTGGAGCTTGTTAAGGTAATTACACAGGGGAAAGGATCATGTACTGGGAAATCCTCAGAAGAATCTGATTTGTTTTGAGGGGAGAGAGATAAAAGCTCATTTAGGAAAGACATGAACATGCTGCGTAGGTAGCTGTTTATCAGTAAATATCTCCACTGAGATTAAGAAAAGCAGTAGCTTAATAAATTAAGTACTTCCTGGTATGGTTACTGTACTGGTAACTCCCCAAAAGAATCTGGATTGTGATGAGGGAACAGAGAAAAAAGCTCATTTAGGACCTGCACTTACGAAGTGGGTAGGCAGCTGTATATCAGAGAGTAAACCTTCTGAGAATAAAAACAGCTGGAGCTTGTTAAGGTAATTACACAGGGGAAAGGATAATGTACTGGGAACTCCTCAGAAGAATCTGATTTGTGGTGATGGGAGAGAGATAAAAGCTCATTTAGGAACGACATGAACATGCTGCGTAGGTAGCTGTTTATCAGTAAATATCTCCACTGAGATTAAGAAAAGCAGTAGCTTGGGCTGGGGATATAGCCTAGCGGCAAGAGTGCCTGCCTCGGATACACGAGGCCCTAGGTTCGATTCCCCTGCACCACATATACAGAAAACGGCCAGAAGCGGCGCTGTGGCTCAAGTGGCAGAGTGCTAGCCTTGAGCGGGAAGAAGCCAGGGACAGTGCTCAGGCCCTGAGTCCAAGCCTCAGGACTGGCAAAAAAAAAAAAAAAGAAAAGCAGTAGCTTAATAAATTAAGTACTTCCTGGTATGGTTACTGTACCGGTAACTCCCAAAAAGAATCTGGATTGTGGTGAGGGAACAGAGAAAAAAGCTCATTTAGGACCTGCAATTACGAAGGTGGTAGTTAGGTGTATATCAGGGAGTAAACCTTCTGAGAATAAAAACAGCTGGAGCTTGTTAACGTAATTACACAGGGGAAAGGATAATGTACTAGGAACTCCTCAGAAGAATCTGATTTGTGGTGAGGGGAGAGAGATAAAAGCTCATTTAGGAACGACATGTACATGCTGCGTAGGTAGCTGTTTATCAGTAAATATCTCCACTGAGATTAAGAAAAGCAGTAGCTTAATAAATTAAGTACTTCCTGGTATGGTTACTGTACTGGTAACTCCCCAAAAGAATCTGGATTGTGGTGAGGGAACAGAGAAAAAAGCTCATTTAGGACCTGCACTTACGAAGGGGGTAGGCAGCTGTATATCAGGGAGTAAACCTTCTGAGAATAAAAACAGCTGGAGCTTGTTAAGGTAATTACACAGGGGAAAGGATAATGTACTGGGAACTCCTCAGAAGAATCTGATTTGTGGTGAGGGGAGAGAGATAAAAGCTCATTTAGGACCTGCACTTACGAAGGGGGTAGGCAGCTGTATATCAGGGAGTATACCTTCTGAGAATAAAAACAGCGGGAGCTTGTTAAGGTAATTACACAGGGAAAAGGATAATGTACTGGGAACTACTCAGAAGAATCTCATTTGTGGTGAGGGGAGAGAGATAAAAGCTCATTTAGGAACGACATGTACATGCTGCGTAGGTAGCTGTTTATCAGTAAATATCTCCACTGAGATTAAGAAAAGCAGTAGCTTAATAAATTAAGTACTTCCTGGTATGGTTACTGTACTGGTAACTCGGAAAAAGAATCTGGATTGTGGTGAGGGAATAGAGAAAAAAGCTCATTTAGGACCTGCACTTACGAAGGGGGTAGGCAGCTGTATGTCAGGGAGTAAACCTTCTGAGAATAAAAACAGCTGGAGCTTGTTAAGGTAATTACACAGGGGAAAGGATAATGTACTGGGAAGTCCTCAGAAGAATCTGATTTGTTGTGAGGGGAGAGAGATAAAAGCTCATTTAGGAACGACAGGAACATGCTGCGTAGTTAGCTGTTTATCAGTAAATATCTCCAATGACATTAAGAAAAGCAGTAGCTTAATAAATTAAGTACTTCCGGGTATGGTTACTGTACTGGTAACTCCCCAGAAGAATCTGGATTGTGGTGAGGGAACAGAGAAAAAAGCTCATTTAAGACCTGCACTTACGAAGGGGGTAGGCAGCTGTATATCAGGGAGTAAACCTTCTGAGAATAAAAACAGCTGGAGCTTGTTAAGGTAATTACACAGGGGAAAGGATAATGTACTGGGAACTCCTCAGAAGAATCTGATTTGTGGTGAGGGGAGAGAGATATAAGCTCATTTAGGAACGACATAAACATGCTGCGTAGGTAGGTGTTTAGCAGTAAATATCTCCACTGAGATTAAGAAAAGCAGTAGCTTAATAAATTAAGTACTTCCTGGTATGGTTACTGTACTGGTAACTCCCCAAAAGAATCTGGATTGTGGTGAGGGAACAGAGAAAAAAGCTCATTTAGGACCTGCACTTACCCAGGGGTTAGGCAGCTGTATATCAGGGAGTATACCTTCTGAGAATAAAAACAGCTGGAGCTTGTTAAGGTAATTAAACAGGGGAAAGGATAATGTACTGGGAACTCCTCAGAAGAATCTGATTTGTGGTGAGTGGAGAGAGATAAAAGCTCATTTAGGAACGACATGAACATGCTGCGTAGGTAGCTGTTTATCAGTAAATATCTCCACTGAGATTAAGAAAAGCAGTAGCTTAATAAATTAAGTACTTCCGGGTATGATTACTGTACTGGTAACTCCCCAAAAGAATCTGGATTGTGGTGAGGGAACAGAGAAAAAAGCTCATTTAGGACCTGCACTTACGAAGGGGGTAGGCACCTGTATATCAGGGAGTAAAACTTCTGAGAATAAGAACAGCTGGAGCTTGTTAAGGTAATTACACAGGGGAAGGGATAATGTACTGGGAACTCCTCAGAAGAATCTCATTTGTGGTGAGGGGAGAGAGACAAAAGCTCATTTAGGACCTGTAATTACGAAGGGGGTAGGCAGCTGTATATCAGGGAGTATACCTTCTGAGAATAAAAACAGCTGGAGCTTGTTAAGGTAATTACACAGGGAAAAGGATAATGTACTGGGAACTACTCAGAAGAATCTGATTTGTGGTGATGGGAGAGAGATAAAACCTCATTTAGGAACTACATGAACATGCTGCGTAGGTAGCTGTTTCTCAGTAGATATCTCCAATGAGATTAAGAAAAGCAGTAGCTTAATAAATTAAGTACTTCCTGGTATGGTTACTGTACTGGTAACTCCCCAAAAGAATCTGGATTGTGTTGAGGGAAAAGAGAAAAAAGCTCATTTAGGACCTGCACTTACGAAGGGGGTAGGCAGTTGTATATCAGGGAGTAAACCTTCTGAGAATAAAAACAGCTGGAGCTTGTTAAGGTAATTACACAGGGAAAAGGATAATGTACTGGGAACTACTCAGAAGAATCTGATTTGTGGTGATGGGAGAGAGAAAAAAGCTCATTTAGGAACGACATGGACATGCTGCGTAGGTAGCTGTATATCAGTAAATATCTCCACTGAGATTAAGAAAAGCAGTAGCTTAATAAATTAAGTACTTCCTGGTATGGTTACTCTACTAGTAACTCCCCAAAAGAATCTGGATTGTGGTGAGGGAACAGAGAAAAAAGCTCATTTAGGACCTGCACTTACGAAGGGGGTAGGCAGCTGTATATCAGGGAGTAAACCTTCTGAGAATAAAAACAGCTGGAGCTTGTTAAGGTAATTACACAGGGGAAAGGATAATGTACTGGGAACTACTCAGAAGTATCTGATTTGTGGTGAGGGGAGAGAGATAAAAGCTCATTTAGGAACGACATGAACATGCTGCGTAGGTAGCTGTTTATCAGTAAATATCTCCACTGAGATTAAGAAAAGCAGTAGCTTAATAAATTAAGTACTTCCTGGTATGGTTACTGTACTGGTAACTCCCCAAAAGAATCTGGGTTGTGGTGAGGGAACAGAGAAAAAAACTCATTTAGGACCTGCACTTATGAACGGGGTAGGCAGCTGTATATCAGGGAGTAAACCTTCTGAGAATAAAAACAGCTGGAGCTTGTTAAGGTAATTACACAGGGGAAAGGATAATGTACTGGGAACTCCTCAGAAGAATCTGATTTGTGGTGAGGGGAGAGAGATAAAAGCTCATTTAGGAACGACATGAACATGCTGCGTACGTAGCTGTTTATCAGTAAATATCTCCACTGAGATTAAGAAAAGCAGGAGCTTAATAAATTAACTACTTCCTGGTATGGTTACTGTACTGGTAACTCCCCAAAAGAATCTGGATTGTGGTAAGGGAACAGAGAAAAAAGCTCATTAAGACCTGCACTTACGAAGGGGGTAGGCAGCTGTATATCAGGGAGTAAACCTTCTGAGAATAAAAACAGCTGGAACTTGTTAAGGTAATTACACAGGGGAAAGGATAATGTACTGGGAACTCCTCAGAAGAATCTCATTTGTGGTGAGGGGAGAGAGATAAAAGCTCATTTAGGAACGACATGAACATGCTGCGTAGGTAGCTGTTTATCAGTAAATATCTCCACTGAGATTAAGAAAAGCAGTAGCTTAATAAATTAAGTACTTCCTGGTATGGTTACTGTACTGGTAACTCCCCAAAAGAATCTGGATTGTGGTGAGGGAACAGAGAAAAAAGCTCATTTAGGATATGCACTTACGAAGGGGTAGGCAGCTGTATATCAGGGAGTAAATCTTCTGAGAATAAAAACAGCTGGAGCTTGTTAAGGTAATTATACAGGGGAAAGGATAATGTACTGGGAATTCCTCAGAAGAATCTGATTGGTGGTGAGGGGAGAGAGATAAATGCTCATTTAGGAACGACATGAACATGCTGCGTAGGTAGCTGTTTATCAGTACATATCTCCACTGAGATTAAGAAAAGCAGTAGCTTAATAAATTAAGTACTTCCTGGTATGGTTACTGTACTGGTAACTCCCCAAAAGAATCTGGATTGTGGTGAGGGAACAGAGAAAAAAGCTCATTTAGGACCTGCACTTACGAAGGGGGTAGGCAGCTGTATATCAGGGAGTAAACCTTCTAGAATAAAAACAGGTGGAGCTTGTTAAGGTAATTTACACAGGGGAAAGGATAATGTACTGGGAACTCCTCAGAAGAATCGGATTTGTGGTGAGGGGAGAGAGAGATAAAAGCTCTTTTAGGAACGACATGAAAATGCTGCATAGGCAGCTGTTTATCAGGAAATATCTCCACTGAGATTAAGAAAAGCAGTAGCTTAATAAATTAACTACTTTCTGGTATAGTTACTGTACTGGTAACTGCCCAAAAGAATCTGGATTGTGGTGAGGGAACAGAGAAAAAAGCTCATTTAGGACCTGAACTTACGAAGGTGGTAGGCAGCTGTATATCAGGGAGTAAACCTTCTGAGAATAAAAACAGCTGGAGCATGTTAAGGTAATTACACAGAGGAAAGGATAATGTACTGGGAACTCCTCAGAAGAATCTGATTTGTGGTGATTGGTGAGAGATAAAAGCTCATTTAAGAACGACATGAAAATGCTGCATAGGCAGCTGTTTATCAGTAAATATCTCCACTGAGATTAAGAAAAGCAGTAGCTTAATAAATTAAGTACTTCCTGGTATGGATACTGTACTGGTAACTCCCCAAAAGAATCTGGATTGTGGTGAGGGAACAGAGAAAAAAGCTCATTTAGGACCTGCACTTACGAAGGGGGTAGGCAGCTGTATATCAGGGAGTAAACCTTCTGAGAATAAAAACAGCTGGAGCTTGTTCAGGTAATTACACAGGGGAAAGGATAATGTACTGGGAACTCCTCAGAAGAATCTGATTTGTGGTGAGGGGAGAGAGATAAAAGCTCATTTAGTAACGACATGAACCTGCTGCGTAGGTAGCTGTTTATCAGTAAATATCTCCACTGAGATTAAGAAAAGCAGTAGCTAAATAAAGTAAGTCCTTCCTGGTATGGTTACTGTACTGGCAACTCCCCAAAAGAATCTGGATTGTGGTGAGGGAACAAAGAAAAAAGGTCATTTAGGACCTGCACTTACGAAGGGGGTAGGCAGCTGTATATCAGGGAGTAAACCTTCTGAGAATAAAAACAGCTGGAGCTTGTTAAGGTAATTACACAGGGGAAAGGATAATGTACTGGGAACTCCTCAGAAGAATCTGATTTGTGGTGAGGGGAGAGGATAAAAGCTCATTTAGGAACGACAGGAACATGCTGGGTAGGTAGCTGTTTATCAGTAAATATCTCCACTGAGATTAAGAAAAGCAGTAGCTTAATAAATTAAGTACTTCCTGGTATGGTTACTGTACTGGTAACTCCCCAAAAGAATCTGGATTGTGGTGAGGGAACAGAGAAAAAAGCTCATTTAGGACCTGCACTTACGAAGGGGTTAGGGAGCTGTATATCAGGGAGTAAACCTTCTGAGAATAAAAACAGCTGGAGCTTGTTAAGGTAATTACACAGGGGAAAGGATAATGTACTGGGAACTCCTCAGAAGAATCTGATTTGTGGTGAGGGGAGAGAGATAAAGCTCATTTAGGAACGACATGAACATGCTGGGTAGGTAGCTGTTTATCAGTAAATATCTCCACTGAGATTAAGAAAAGCAGTAGCTTAATAAATTAAGTACTTCCTGGTATGGTTACTGTACTGGTAACTCCCCAAAAGAATCTGGATTGTGGTGAGGGAACAGAGAAAACAGCTCATTTAGGATATGCACTTACGAAGGGGTAGGCAGCTGTATATCAGGGAGTAAACCTTCTGAGAATAAAAACAGCTGGAGCTTGTTAAGGTAATTATACAGCGGAAAGGATAATGTACTGGGAACTCCTCAGAAGAATCTGATTTGTGGTGAGGGGAGAGAGATAAATGCTCATTTAGGAACGACATGAACATGCTGCGTAGGTAGCTGTTTATCAGTACATATCTCCACTGAGATTAAGAAAAGCAGTAGCTTAATAAATTAAGTACTTCCTGGTATGGTTACTGTACTGGTAACTCCCCAAAAGAATCTGGATTGTGGTGAAGGAACAGAGAAAAAAGCTCATTTAGGACCTGCACTTACCCAGGGGTTAGGCAGCTGTATATCAGCGAGTATACCTTCTGAGAATAAAAACAGCTGGAGCTTGTTAAGGTAATTAAACAGGGGAAAGGATAATGTACTGGGAACTCCTCAGAAGAATCTGATTTGTGCTGAGGGGAGAGAGATAAAAGCTTATTTAGGAACGACATGAACATGCTGCGTAGGTAGCTGTTTATCAGTAAATATCTCCACTGAGATTAAGAAAAGCAGTAGCTTAATAAATTAAGTACTTCCTGGTATGGTTACTGTACTGGTAACTCCCCAAAAGAATCTGGATTGTGGTGAGGGAACAGAGAAAAAAGCTCATTTAGGACCTGCACTTACGAAGGGTTAGGCAGCTGTATATCAGGGATTAAACCTTCTGAGAATAAAAACAGCTGGAGCTTGTTAAGGTAATTACACAGGGGAAAGGATAATGTACTGGGAACTCCTCAGAAGAATCTGATTTGTGGTGAGGGGAGAGAGATAAAAGCTCATTTAGGAATGACATGAACATGCTGCGTAGGTAGCTGTTTATCAGTAGATATCTCCAATGAGATTAAAAAAGCAGTAGCTTAATAAATTAAGTACTTCCTGGTATGGTTACTGTACTGGTAACTCCCCAAAAGAAACTGGATTGTGGTGAGGGAACACAGAAAAAATCTCATTTAGGACCTGCACTTACGAAGGGGGTAGGCAGCTGTATATCAGGGAGTAAACCTTCTGAGAATAAAAACAGCTGGAGCTTGTTAAGGTAATTACACAGGGGAAAGGATAATGTACTGGGAACTCCTCAGAAAAATCTGATTTGTGGTGAGGGGAGAGAGGTAAAAGCTCATTTAGGAACGACATGAACATGCTGCGTAGGTAGCTGTTTATCAGTTAATATCTCCACTGAGATTAAGAAAAGCAGTAGCTTAATAAATTAAGTACTTCCTGGTATGGTTACTGTACTGGTAACTCCCCAAAAGAATCTGGATTGTGGTGAGGGAACAGAGAAAAAAAGCTCATTTAGAACCTGCACTTACGAAGGGGGTAGGCAGCTGTATATCAGGGAGTAAACCTTCTGAGAATAAAAACAGCTGGAGTTTGTTAAGGAAATTCCTCACGGGAAAGGATAAAGTACTGGGAACTCCTAAGAAGAATCTGATTTGTGGTGAGGGGAGAGCGATAAAAGCTCATTTAGGAACGACATAAACATGCTGCGTACGTAGCTGTTTATCAGTAAATATCTCCACTGAGATTAAGAAAAGCAGTAGCTTAATAAATTAAGTACTTCCTGGTATGGTTACTGTACTGATAACTCCCCAAAAGAATCTGGATTGTGGTGAGGGAACAGAGAATAAAGCTCATTTAGGACCTGCACTTAGGAAGGGGTTAGGCAGCTGTATATCAAGGAGTAAACCTTCTGGGATTAAAAACTGCTTGAGCTTGTTAAAGTAATTACACAGGGGAAAGGATAATGTACTTGGAACTCCTCAGAAGAATCTGATTTGTGGTGAGGGGAGAGAGATAAAAGCTCATTTAGGAACGACATGAACATGCTGCGTAGGTAGCTGTTTATCAGTAAATATCTCCACTAAGACTAAGAAAAGCAGTAGCTTAATAAATTAAGTACTTCCTGGTATGGTTACTGTACTGGTAACTCCCCAAAAGAATCTGGATTGTGGTGAGGGAACAGAGAAAAAAGCTCATTTAGGACCTGCACTTACGAAGGGGGTAGGCAGCTGTATATCAGGGAGGAAACCTTCTGAGAATAAAAACAGCTGGAGCTTGTTAAGTTAATTACACAGGGGAAAGGATAATGTACTGGTAACTCCCCAAAAGAATCTGGATTGTGGTGAGGGAACAGAGAAAAAAGCTCATTTAGGACCTGCACTTACGAAGGGGGTAGGCAGCTGTATATCAGGGAGTAAACCTTCTGAGAATAAAAACAGCTGGAGCTTGTTAAGGTAATTACACAGGGGAAAGGATAATGTACTGGAACTCCTCAGAAGAATCTGATTTGTGGTGAGGGGAGAGAGATAAAAGCTCATTTAGGAACGACATGAACATGCTGCGTACGTAGCTGTTTATCAGTAAATATCTCCACTGAGATGAAGAAAAGCAGTAGCTTAATAAATTAAGTACTTCCTGGTATGGTTACTGTACTGGTAACTCCCCAAAAGAATCTGGATTGTGGTGAGGGAACAGAGAAAAAAGCTCATTAAGACCTGCACTTACGAAGGGGGTAGGCAGCTGTATATCAGGGAGTACACCGTCTGAGAATAAAAACAGCTGGAGCTTGTTAAGGTAATTACAAAGGGAAAGGATAATGTACTGGGAACTCCTCAGAAGAATCTGATTTGTGGTGAGGGGACAGAGATAAAAGCTCATTTAGGAACGACATGAACATGCTGCATACTTAGCTGTTTATCAGTAAATATCTCCACTGAGATTAAGAAAAGCAGTACCTTAATAAATTAAGTACTTCCTGGTATGGTTACTGTCCTGGTAACTCTCCAAAAGAATCTGGATTGTGGTGAGGGAACAGAGAAAAAAGCTCATTTAGGACCTGCACTTACGAGTGGAGTAGGCAGCTGTATATCAGGGAGTAAACCTTCTGAGAATAAAAACAGCTGGAGCTTGTTAAGGTAATTACACAGGGGAAAGGATAATGGACTGGGAACTCCTCAGAAGAATCTGATTCGTGGTGAGTGGAGAGAGATAAAAGCTCATTTAAGAACGACATGAACATGCTGCGTACGTAGCTGTTTATCAGTAAATATCTCCACTGAGATTAAGAAAAGCAGTAGCTTAATAAATTAAGTACATCCTGGTATGGTTACTGTACTGGTAACTCCCCAAAAGAATTTGGATTGTGGTGAGGGAACAGAGAAAAAAGCTCATTTAGGACCTGCACTTACGAAGGGGGTAGGCAGCTGTATATCAGGGAGTAAAGCTTCTGAGAATAAAACAGCTGGAGCTTGTTAAGGTAATTACACAGGGGAAAGGATAATGTACTGGAACTCCTGAGAAGAATCTGATTTGCGGTGAGGGGAGTGAGATAATAGCTCATTTAGGAACGACATGAACATGCTGCGTAGGTAGCTGTTTATCAGTAAATATCTCCACTGAGATTAAGAAAAGCAGTAGCTTAATAAAATACGTACTTCCTGGTATGGTTACTGTACTGGTAACTCCCCAAAAGAATCTGGATTGTGGTGAAGGAACAGAGAAAAAAGCTCATTTAGGACCTGCACTTACGAAGGGGGTAGGCAGCTGTATATCAGGGAGTAAACCTTCTGAGAATAAAAACAGCTGGAGCTTGTTAAGGTAATTACACAGGGGAAAGGATAATGTACTGGGAACTCCTCAGAAGAATCTGATTTGTGGTGAGGGGAGAGAGATAAAAGCTCATTTAGGAACGACATGAACATGCTGCATACGTAGCTGTTTATCAGTAAATATCTCCACTGAGATTAAGAAAAGCAGTAGCTTAATAAATTACGTACTTCCTGGTATGGTTACTGTACTGGTAACTCCCCAAAAGAATCTGGATTGTGGTGAGGGAACAGAGAAAAAAGCTCATTTAGGACCTGCACTTACGAAGGGGGTAGGCAGCTGTATATCAGGGAGTAAACCTTCTGAGAATAGAAACAGCTGGAGCTTGTTAAGGTAATTACACAGGGGAAAGGATAATGTACTGGGAACTCCTCAGAAGAATCTGATTTGTGGTGAGGGGAGAGAGATAAAAGCTCATTTAGGAACGACATGACCATGCTGCGTAGGTAGCTGTTTATCAGTAAATATCTCCACTGAGATTAAAAAAAGGAGTAGCTTAATAAATTAAGTACTTCCTGGTATGGTTACTGTACTGGTAACCCCCCAAAAGAATCTGGATTGTGGTGAGGGAACAGAGAAAAAAGCTAATTTAGGACCTGCACTTGCGAAGGGGGTAGGCAGCTGTATATCAGGGAGTAAACCTTCTGAGAATAAAAACAGCTGGAGCTTGTTAAGGTAATTACACAGGGGAAAGGATAATGTACTGGGAACTCCTCAGAAGAATCTGATTTGTGTGAGGGGAGAGAGATAAAAGCTCATTTAGGAACGAAATGAACATGCTGCGTAGGTAGCTGTTTATCAGTAAATATGTCCACTGAGATTAAGAAAAGCAGTAGCTTAATACATTACGTAGTTCCTGGTATGGTTACTGTACTGGTAACTCCCCAAAAGAATCTGGATTGTGGTGAGGGAACAGAGAAAAAACCTCATTTAGGACCTGCACTTACGAAGGGGGTAGGCAGCTGTATATCAGGGATTAAACCTTCTGAGAATAAAAACAGCTGGAGCTTGATAAGGTAATTACACAGGGGAAAGGATAATGTACTGGGAACTCCTCAGAACAATCTGATTTGTGGTGAGGGGAGAGAGATAAAAGCTCATTTAGGAACGACATGAACATTCTGCGTAGGTAGCTGTTTATCAGTAAATATCTCCACTGAGATTAAGAAAAGCAGTAGCTTAATAAATTAAGTACTTCCTGGTATGGTTACTGTACTGGTAACTCCCCAAAAGAATCTGGATTGTGGTGAGGGAACAGAGAAAAAAGCTCATTTAGGACCTGCACTTACGAAGGGGGTAGGCAGCTGTATATCAGGGAGTAAACCTACTGAGAATAAAAACAGCTGGAGCTTGTTAACGTAATTACACAGGGGAAAGGATAATGTACTGGGAACTCCTCAGAAGAATCTGATTTGTGGTGAGGGGAGAGAGATAAAAGCTCATTTAGGAACGACATGAACATGCTGCGTAGGTAGCTGTTTATCAGTAAATATCTCCACTGAGATTAAGAAAAGCAGTAGCTTAATAAATTAAGTACTTCCTGGTATGGTTAATTGTACTGGAAACTCCCCAAAAGAATCTGGATTGTGGTGAGGGAACAGAGAAAAAAGCTCATTTAGGACCTGCACTTACGAAGGGGGTAGGCAGCTGTATATCAGGGAGTAAACCTTCTGAGAATAAAAACAGCTGGAGCTTGTTAAGGTAATTACACAGGGGAAAGGATAATGTACTGGGAACTCCTCAGAAGAATCTGATTTGTGCTGAGGGGAGAGAGATAAAAGCTCATTTAGGAACGACATGAACATGCTGCGTAGGTAGCTGTTTATCAGTAAATATCTCCACTGAGATTAAGAAAAGCAGTAGCTTAATAAATTAAGTACTTCCTGGTATGGTTACTGTACTGGTAACTCCCAAAAGAATCTGGATTGTGGTGAGGGAACAGAGAAAAAAGGTCATTTAGGACCTGCACTTACGAAGGGTTAGGCAGCTGTATATCAGGGATTAAACCTTCTGAGAATAAAAACAGCTGGAGCTGTTAAGGTAATTACAGAGGGGAAAGGATAATGTACTGGGAACTCCTCAGAAGAATCTGATTTTTGGTGAGGGGAGAGAGATAAAAGCTCATTTAGGAATGACATGAACATGCTGCGTAGGTAGCTGTTTATCAGTAAATATCTCCGCTGAGATTAAGAAAAGCAGTAGCTTAATAAATTAAGTACTTCCTGGTATGGTTACTGTACTGGTAACTCCCCAAAAGAATCTGGATTGTGGTGAGGGAACAGAGAAAAAAAGCTCATTTAGGACCTGCACTTACGAAGGGGGTAGGCAGCTGTATATCAGGGAGTAAACCTTCTGAGAATAAAAACAGCTGGAGCTTGTTAAGGTAATTACACAGGGGAAAGGATAATGTACCGGGAACTCCTCAGAAAAATCTGATTTGTGGTGAGGGGAGAGAGGTAAAAGCTCATTTAGGAACGACATGAACATGCTGCATAGGTAGCTGTTTATCAGTTAATATCTCCACTGAGATTAAGAAAAGCAGTAGCTTAATAAATTCAGTAGTTCCTGGTATGGTTACTGTACTGGTAACTCCCCAAAAGAATCTGGATTGTGGTGAGGGAACAGAGAAAAAAGCTCATTTAGAATCTGCACTTACGAAGGGGGTAGGCAGCTGTATATCAGGGAGTAAACCTTCTGAGAATAAAAACAGCTGGAGTTTGTTAAGGAAATTCCTCACGGGAAAGGATAAAGTACTGGGAACTCCTAAGAAGAATCTGATTTGTGGTGAGGGGAGAGCGATAAAAGCTCATTTAGGAACGACATGAACATGCTACGTACGTAGCTGTTTATCAGTAAATATCTCCACTGAGATTAAGAAAAGCAGTAGCTTAATAAATTAAGTACTTCCTGGTATGGTTACTGTACTGATAACTCCCCAAAAGAATCTGGATTGTGGTGAGGGAACAGAGAATAAAGCTCATTTAGGACCTGCACTTAGGAAGGGGGTAGGCAGCTGTATATCAAGGAGTAAACCTTCTGTGATTAAAAACTGCTAGAGCTTGTTAAAGTAATTACACAGGGGAAAGGATAATGTACTTGGAACTCCTCAGAAGAATCTGATATGTGGTGAGGGGAGAGAGATAAAAGCTCATTTCGGAACGACATGAACATGCTGCGTAGGTAGCTGTTTATCAGTAAATATCTCCACTAAGACTAAGAAAAGCAGTAGCTTAATAAATTAAGTACTTCCTGGTATGGTTACTGTACTGGTAACTCCCCAAAAGAATCTGGATTGTGGTGAGGGAACAGAGAAAAAAGCTCATTTATGACCTGCACTTACGAAGGGGGAAGGCAGCTGTATATCAGGGAGGAAACCTTCTGAGAATAAAAACAGCTGGAGCTTGTTAAGTTAATTACACAGGGGAAAGGATAATGTACTGGGAACTCCTCAGAAGATTCTGATTTGTGGTGAGGGAACAGAGAAAAAAGCTCATTTAGGACCTGCACTTACGAAAGGGGTAGGCAGCTGTATATCAGGGAGTAAACCTTCTGAGAATATAAACAGCTGGAGCTTGTTAAGGTAATTACACAGGGGAAAGGATAATGTACTGGGAACTCCTCAGAAGAATCTGATTTGTGGTGAGGGGAGAGAGATATAAGCTCATTTATGAACGACATGACCATGCTGCTTAGGTAGCTGTTTATCAGTAAATATCTCCACTGAGATTAAGAAAGGAGTAGCTTAATAAATTATGTACTTCCTGGTATGGTTACTGTACTGGTAACTGCCCAAAAGAATCTGGATTGTGGTGAGGGAACAGAGAAAAAATCTCATTTAGGACCTGCATTACGAAGGGGGTAGGCAGCTGTATATCAGGGAGTAAACCTTTTGAGAATAAAAACAGCTGGAGCTTGTTAAGGTAATTACACAGGGGAAAGGATAATGTACTGGGAACTCCTCAGAAAAATCTGATTTGTGGTGAGGGGAGAGAGGTAAAAGCTCATTTAGGAACGACATGAACATGCTGCGTAGGTAGCTGTTTATCAGTTAATATCTCCACTGAGATTAAGAAAAGCAGTAGCTTAATAAATTAAGTACTTCCTGGTATGGTTACTGTACTGATAACTCCCCAAAAGAATCTGGATTGTGGTGAGGGAACAGAGAAAAAAGCTCATTTAGAACCTGCACTTACGAAGGGGGTAGGCAGCTGTATATCAGGGAGTAAACCTTCTGAGAATAAAAACAGCTGGAGTTTGTTAAGGAAATTCCTCACGGGAAAGGATAAAGTACTGGGGAACTCCTAAGAAGAATCTGATTTGTGGTGAGGGGAGAGCGATAAAAGCTCATTTAGGAACGACATGAACATGCTGCGTACGTAGCTGTTTATCAGTAAATATCTCCACTGATATTAAGAAAAGCAGTAGCTTAATAAATTAAGTACTTCCTGGTATGGTTACTGTACTGATAACTCCCCAAAAGAATCTGGATTGTGGTGAGGGAACAGAGAATAAAGCTCATTTAGGACCTTCACTTAGGAAGGGGGTAGGCAGCTGTATATCAAGGAGTAAACCTTCTGGGATTAAAAACTGCTAGAGCTTGTTAAAGTAATTACACAGGGGAAAGGATAATGTACTTGGAACTCCTCAGAAGAATCTGATTTGTGGTGAGGGGAGAGAGATAAAAGCTCATTTAGGAACGACATGAACATGCTGCGTAGGTAGCTGTTTATCAGTAAATATCTCCACTAAGACTAAGAAAAGCAGTAGCTTAATAAATTAAGTACTTCCTGGTATGGTTACTGTACTGGTAACTCCCCAAAAGAATCTGGATTGTGGTGAGGGAACAGAGAAAAAAGCTCATTTAGGACCTGCATTTACGAAGGGTTTAGGCAGCTGTATATCAGGAGTCAACCTTCTGAGAATAAAAACAGCTGGAGCTTGTTAAGGTAATTACACAGGGGAAAGGATAATGTACTGGGAACTCCTCAGAAGAATCTGATTTGTGGTGAGGGGAGAGAGATAAAAGCTCATTTAGGAACGAAATGAACATGCTGCGTAGGTAGCTGTTTATCAGTAAATATCTCCACTGAGATTAAGAAAAGCGGTAGCTTAATAAATTAAGTACTTCCTGGTATGGTTACTGTACTGGTAACTCCTGAAAAGAATCTGGATTGTGGTGAGGGATCAGAGAAAAAAGCTCATTTAGGACCTGCACTTACGAAGGGGGTAGGCAGCTGTATATCAGGGAGTAAACCTTCTGAGAATAAAAACAGCTGGAGCTTGTTAAGGTAATTACACAGGGGAAAGGATAATTTACTGGGAACTCCTCAGAAGAATCTGATTTGTGGTGAGCGGAGAGAGATAAAAGCTCATTTAGGAATGACATGACCATGCTGCTTAGGTAGCTGTTTATCACTAAATATCTCCACTGAGATTAAGAAAAGCAGTAGCTTAATAAATTAAGTACTTCCTGGTATGGTAACTGTACTGGTAACTCCCCAAAAGAATCTGGATTGTGGTGAGGGAACAGAGAAAAATGCTCATTTAGGTCCTGCACTTACGAAGGGGGTAGGCAGCTGTATATCAGGGAGTAAACCTTCTGAGAATAAAAACAGCTGGAGCTTGTTAAGGTAATTACACAGGGCAAAGGATAATGTACTGGGAACTCCTCAGAAGAATCTAATTTGTGCTGTGGGGAGAGAGATAAAAGCTCATTTAGGAACGAAATGAACATGCTGCGTAGGTAGCTGTT
>NW_025957008.1:0-27912 GCF_023159225.1 Perognathus longimembris pacificus
GGATTGTGGTGAGGGAACAGAGAAAATAGCTAATTTAGGACCTGCACTTAAGAAGCGGGTAGGCAGCAGTATATCAGGGAGTAAACCTTCTGAGAATAAAAACAGCTGGAGCTTGTTAAGGTAATTACACAGGGGAAAGGATAATGTACTGGGAACTCCTCAGAAGAATCTGATTTGTGGTGAGGGGAGAGAGATAAAAGCTCATTTAGGAACGACATGAACATGCTGCGTAGGTAGCTGTTTATCAGTAAATATCTCCACTGAGATTAAGAAAAGCAGTAGCTTAATAAATTAAGTACTTCCTGGTATGGTTACTGTACTGGTAACTCCCCAAAAAAATCTGGATTGTGGTGAGGGAACAGAGAAAAAAGCTCATTTAGGACCTGCACTTACGAAGGGGGTAGGCAGCTGTATATCAGGGAGTAAACCTTCTGAGAATAAAAACAGCTGGAGCTTGTTAAGGTAATTACACAGGGGAAAGGATAATGTACTGGGAACTCCTCAGAAGAATCTGATTTGTGGAGAGGGGAGAGAGATTAAAGCTCATTTAGGAACGACATGAACATGCTGCATACGTAGCTGTTTATCAGTAAATATCTCCACTGAGATTAAGAAAAGCAGTAGCTTAATAAATTAAGTACTCCTGGTATGGATATTGTACTGGTAACTCCCCAAAAGAATCTGGATTGCGGTGAGGGAACAGAGAAAAAAGCTCATTTAGGAACGACATGAACAAGCTGCATAGGTAGCTGTTTATCAGTAAATATCTCCACTGAGACTAAGAAAAGCAGTAGATTAATAAATTAAGTACTTCCTGGTATGGTTACTGTACTGGTAACTCCCCAAAGAATCCGGATTTTTGTGAGGGAAAAGAGAAAAAAGCTCATTTAGGACCTACACTTACGAAGGGGGTAGGCAGCTGTATATCAGGAGTAAACCTTCTGAGAATAAAAACAGCTGGAGCTTGTTAAGGTAATTACACAGGGGAAAGGATAATGTACTGGGAACTCCGCAGAAGAATCTGATTTGTGGTGACGGGAGAGAGATAAAAGCTCATTTAGGAACGACATGAACATGCTGTGTAGGTAGCTGTTTATCAGTAAATATCTCCATTGAGATTAAGAAAAGCAGTAGCTTAATAAATTAAGTACTTCCTGGTATGGTTACTGTACTGGTAACTCCCCAAAAGAATCTGGATTGTGGTGAGGGAACAGAGAAAAAAGCTCATTTAGGACCTGCACTTACCAAGGGGGTAGGCAGCAGTATATCAGGGAGTAAACCTTCTGAGAATAAAAACAGCTGGAGCTTGTTAAGGTAATTACACAGTGGAAAGGATAATGTACTGGGAACTCCTCAGAAGAATCTGATTTGTGGTGAGGGGAGAGAGATAAAAGCTCATTAGGAACGACATGAACATGCTGCGTAGGTAGCTGTTTATCAGTAAATATCTCCACTGAGATTAAGAACAGCAGTAGCTTAATAAATTAAGTACTTCCTGGTGTGGTTACTGTACTAGTAACTCCCTAAAAGAATCTGGATTGTGGTGAGGGAACAGAGAAAAAAGCTCATTTAGGACCTGCACTTACGAAGGGGGTAGGCAGCTGTATATCAGGGAGTAAACCTTCTGAGGATAAAACAGCTGGAGCTTGTTAAGGTAATTACACAGGGAAAGGATAATGTACTGGGAACTCCTCAGAAGAATCTGATTTGTGGTGAGGGGAGAGAGATAAAAGCTCATTTAGGAACGACAGGAACATGCTGCGTAGGTAGCTGTTTATCAGTAAATATCTCCACTGAGATTAAGAAAAGCAGTAGCTTAATAAATTAAGTACTTCCTGGTATGGTTACTGTACTGGTAACTCCCCAAAAGAATCTGGATTGTGGTGAGGGAACAGAGAATAAAGCTCATTTAGGACCTGCACTTTCGAATGGGGTAGGCAGTTGTATATCGGGGAGTAGACCTTCTGAGAATAAAAACAGCTGGAGGTTGTTAAGGTAATTACACAGGGGAAAGGATAATGTACTGGGAACTTCTCAGAAGAATCTGATTTGTGGTGAGGGGAGAGAGATAAAAGCTCATTTAGGAACGACATGAACATGCTGCGTAGGTAGCTGTTTATCAGTAAATATCTCCACTGAGATTAAGAAAAGCAGTAGCTTAATAAATTAAGTACTTCCTGGTATGGTTACTGTACTGGTAACTCCCAAAAGAATCTGGATTGTGGTGAGGGAACAGAGAAAAAGCTCATTTAGGACCTGCACTTACGAAGCGGGTAGGCAGCAGTATATCAGGGAGTAAACCTTCTGAGAATAAAAACAGCTGGAGCTTGTTATGGTAATTACACAGGGGAAGGGATAATGTACTGGGAACTCCTCAGAAGAATCTGATTTGTGGTGAGGGGAGAGAGATAAAAGCTCATTTAGGAACTACATGAACATGCTGCGTACTTAGCTGTTTATCAGGAAATATCTCCACTGAGATTAAGAAAAGCAGTAGCTTAATAAATTAAGTACTTCCTGTATGGTTACTGTACTGGTAACTCCCCAAAAGAATCTGGATTGTGGTGAGGGAACAGAGAAAAAAGCTCATTTAGGACCTGCACTTACGAAGGGGGTAGGCAGCTGTATATCAGGGAGTAAACCTTCTGAGAATAAAAACAGCTGGAGCTTGTTAAGGTAATTACACAGGGGAAAGGATAATGTACTGGGAACTCCTCAGAAGAATCTGATATGTGGTGAGGGGGAGAGAGATAAAAGCTCATTTAGGAACGACATGAACATGCTGCATACGTAGCTGTGTATCCGTAAATATCTCCACTGAGATTAAGAAAAGCAGTAGCTTAATAAATTAAGTACTTCCTGGTATGGTTACTGTACTGGTACCTCCCAAAAGAATCTGGATTGTGGTGAGGGAACAGAGAAAAAAGCTCATTTAGGACCTGCACTTACGAAGGGGGTAGGCAGCTGTATATCAGGGAGTAAACCTTCTGAGAATAAAAACAGCTGGAGCTTGTTAAGGTAATTACACAGAGGAAAGGATAATGTACTGGGAACTCCTCAGAAGAATCTGATTTGTGGTGAGGGGAGAGAGATAAAAGCTCAATTAGGAACGACGTGAACATGCTGCATACGTAGCTGTTTATCAGTAAATATCTCCACTGAGATTAAGAAAAGCAGTAGCTTAATAAATTAAGTATTTCCTGGTATGGATATTGTACTGGTAACTCCCCAAAAGAATCTGGATTGCGGTGAGGGAACAGAGAAAAATCTCATTTAGGAACGACATGAACATGCTGCATAGGTAGCTGTTTATCAGTAAATATCTCCACTGAGATTAAGAAAAGCAGTAGCTTAATAAATTAAGTACTTCCTGGTATGGTTACTGTACTGGTAACTCCCCAAAACAATCTGGATTATGGTGAGGGAACAGAGAAAAAGCTCATTTAGGACCTGCACTTACGAAGGGTTAGGCAGCTGTATATCAGGGAGTAAACCTTCTGAGAATAAAAACATCTGGAGCTTGTTAAGGTAATTACACAGGGGAAAGGATAATGTACGGGGAACTACTCAGAAGAATCTGATTTGTGGTGAGGGGAGAGAGATAATAGCTCATTTAGGAACGACATGAACATGCTGCGTAGGTAGCTGTTTATCAGTAAATATCTCCACTGAGATTAAGAAAAGCAATAGCTTAATAAATTAAGTACTTCCTGGTATGGTTACTGTACTGGTAACTCCCCAAAAGAACCTGGATTGTGGTGAGGGAACAGAGAAAAAAGCTCATTTATGACCTGCACTTACGAAGGGGGTAGGCAGCAGTATATCAGGGAGTAAACCTTCTGAGAATAAAAAACAGCTGGAGCTTGTTAAGGTAATTACACAGTGGAAAGGATAATTTACTGGGAACTCCTCAGAAGAATCTGATTTGTGGTGAGGGGAGAGAGATAAAAGCTCATTTAGGAACGACATGAACATGCTGCGTAGGTAGCTGTTTATCAGTAAATATCTCCACTGAGATTAAGAACAGCAGTAGCTTAATAAATTAAGTACTTCCTGGTGTGGTTACTGTACTAGTAACTCCCTAAAAGAATCTGGATTGTGGTGAGGGAACAGAGAAAAAAGCTCATTTAAGGACCTGCACTTACGAAGGGGGTAGGCAGCTGTATATCAGGGAGTAAACCTTCTGAGGATAAAAACAGCTGGAGCTTGTTAAGGTAATTACACAGGGGAAAGGATAATGTACTGGGAACTCCTCAGAAGAATCTGATTTGTGGTGAGGGGAGAGAGATAAAAGCTCATTTAGGAACGACAGGAACATGCTGCGTAGGTAGCTGTTTATCAGTAAATATCTCCACTGAGATTAAGAAAAGCAGTAGCTTAATAAATTAAGTACTTCCTGGTATGGTTACTGTACTGGTAACTCCCCAAAAGAATCTGGATTGTGGTGAGGGAACAGAGAATAAAGCTCATTTAGGACCTGCACTTTCGAATGGGGTAGGCAGTTGTATATCGGGGAGTAGACCTTCTGAGAATAAAAACAGCTGGAGCTTGTTAAGGTAATTACAAAGGGGAAAGGATAATGTACTGGGAACTCCTCAGAAGAATCTGATTTGTGGTGAGGGGAGAGAGATAAAAGCTCATTTAGGAACGACATGAACATGCT
Organism: Perognathus longimembris pacificus; assembly: GCF_023159225.1. Lineage (NCBI taxonomy): Eukaryota > Metazoa > Chordata > Mammalia > Rodentia > Heteromyidae > Perognathus > Perognathus longimembris. The sequence goes on from NW_025957008.1 coordinate 4,664, forward strand.
GCGTAGGTAGCTGTTTATCAGTAAACATCTCCACTGAGATTAAGATAAGCAGTAGCTTAATAAATTAAGTAATTCCTGGTATGGTTACTGTACTGGTAACTCCCCAAAAGAATCTGGATTGTGGTGAAGGAACAGAGAAAAAAGCTCATTTAGGACCTGCCACTTACGAAGGGGGTAGGCAGCTGTATACCAGGGAGTAAACCTTCTGAGAATAAAAACAGCTGGAGCTTGTTAAGGTAATTACACAGGGGAAAGGATAATGTACTGGGAACTCCTCAGAAGAATCTGATTTGTGGTGAGGGGAGAGAGATAAAAGCTCATTAAGGAACGACATGAACATGCTGCATACGTAGCTGTGTATCCGTAAATATCTCCACTGAGATTAAGAAAAGCAGCAGCTTAATAAATTAAGTACTTCCTGGTATGGATACTGTACTGGTAACTCCCCAAAAGAATCTGGATTGTGGTGAGGGAACAGAGAAAAAAGGTCATTTAGGAACGAAACGAACATGCTGCGTAGGTAGCTGTTTATCAGTAAATATCTCCACTGAGATTAAGAAAAGCAGTAGCGTAATAAATTAAGTACTTCCTGGTATGGTTACTCTACTTGTAACTCCCCAAAAGAATCTGGATTGTGGTGAGGGAACAGAGAAAAAACCTCATTTAGGACCTGTACTTACGAAGGGGGTAGGCAGCTGTATATCAGGGCGTAAACCTACTGAGAATAAAAACAGCTGGAGCTTGTTAAGGTAATTACACAGGGGAAAGGATAATGTACTGGGAACTCCTCAGAAGAATCTGATTTGTGGTGAGGGGAGAGAGATAAAAGCTCATTTAGGCACGAAATGAACATGCTGCGTAGGTAGCTGTTTATCAGTAAATATCTCAACTGAGATTAAGAAAAGCAGTAGCTTAATAAATTAGGTACTTCCTGGTGTGGTTACTGTACTGGTAACTCCCCTAAAGAATCTGGATTGTGGTGAGGGGAGAGAGAAAAAAGCTCATTTAGGACCTGCACTTACAAAGGGGGTATTCAGCTGTATATCAGGGAGTATCGCTTCTGAGAATAAAAACAGCTGGAGCTTGTTAAGGTAATTACACAGGGGAAAGGATAATGTACTGGGAACTCCTCAGAAGAATCTGATTTGTGGTGAGGGGAGAGAGCTAAAAGCTCATTTAGGAACGACATGAACATGCTGCGTAGGTAGCTGTTTATCAGTAAATATCTCCACTGAGATAAGAAAAGCAGTAGCTTAATAAATTAAGTACTTCCTGGTATGGTTACTGTACTGGTAACTCCCCAAAAGAATCTGGATTGTGGTGAGGGAACAGAGAAAAAAGCTCATTTAGGACCTGCACTTACGAAGGGGGTAGGCAGCTGTATATCAGGGAGTAAACCTTCTGAGAATAAAAACAGCTGGAGCTTGTTAAGGTAATTACCCAGAGGAAAGGATAATGTACTGGGAACTCCTCAGAAGAATCTGATTTGTGGTGAGGGGAGAGAGCTAAAAGCTCATTTAGGAACGACATGAACATGCTGCGTAGGTAGCTGTTTATCAGTAAATATCTCCACTGAGATTAAGAAAAGCAGTAGCTTAATAAATTAAGTACTTCCTGGTATGGTTACTGTACTGGTAACTCCCAAAAGAATCTGGATTGTGGTGAGGGAACAGAGAAAAAAGCTGATTTAGGACCTTGCATTTACGAAGGGGGTAGGCAGCTGTATATCAGGGAGTAAACATTCTGAGAATAAAAAACAGCTGGAGCTTGTTAAGGTAATTACACAGGGGAAAGGATAATGTACTGGGAACTCCTCAGAAGAATCTGATTTGTGGTGAGGGGAGAGAGATAAAAGCTCATTTAGGAACGACCTGAACATGCGGCATACGTAGCTGTTTATCAGGAAATATCTCCACTGAGATTAAGAAAAGCAGTAGCTTAATAAATTAAGTACTTCCTGGTATGGTTACTGTGCTGGTAACTCCCCAAAAGAATCTGTATTGTGGTGAGGGAACAGAGAAAAAAGTTCATTTAGGACCTGCACTTACGAAGGGGGTAGGCAGCTGTATACCAGGGAGTAAACCTTCTGAGAATAAAAACAGCTGGAGCTTGTTAAGGTAATTACACAGGGGAAAGGATAATGTACTGGGAACAACTCAGAAGAATCTGATTTGTGGAGAGGGGAGAGAGATAAAAGCTCATTTAGGAACGACATGAACATGCTGAGCGTAGGTAGCTGTTTATCAGTAAATATCTCCACTGAGATTAAGAAAAGCAGTAGCTTAATAAATTAAGTACTTCCTGGTATGGTTACTGTACTGGTAACTCCCCAAAAGAATCTGGATTGTGGTGAGGGAACAGAGAAAAAAGCTCATTTAGGACCTGCACTTACGAAGGGGGTAGGCAGCTGTATATCAGGGAATAACCTTCTGAGAATAAAAACAGCTGGAGCTTGTTAAGGTAATTACACAGTGGAAAGGATAATGTACTGGGAACTCCTCAGAAGAAACTGATTTGTGGTGAGGGGAGAGAGATAAAAGCTCATTTAGGAACGACATGAACACGCTGCGTAGGTAGCTGTTTATCAGTAAATATCTCCACTGAGATTAAGAAAAGCAGTAGCTTAATAAATTAAGTACTTCCTGGTATGGTTACTGTACTGGTAACTCCCCAAAAGAATCTGGATTGTGGTGAGGGAACAGAGAAAAGAGCTCATTTAGGACTGCACTTACGAAAGGGGTAGGCAGCTGTATATCAGGGAGTAAACCTTCTGAGAATAAAAACAGCTGGAGCTTGTTAAGGTAATTACACAGGGGAAAGGATAATGTACTGGGACCTCCTCAGAAGAATCTGATTTGGTGGTGAGGGGAGAGAGATAAAAGCTCATTTAGGAACGACATGAACATGCTGCGTAGGTAGCTGTTTATCAGTAAATATCTCCACTGAGATTAAGAAAAGCAGTAGCTTAATAAATTAAGTACTTCCTGGTATGGTTACTGTACTGGTAACTCCCCAAAAAAATCTGGATTGTGGTGAGGGAACAGAGAAAAAAGCTCATTTAGGACCTGCACTTACGAAGGGGGTAGGCAGCTGTATATCAGGGAGTAAACCTTCTGAGAATAAAAACAGCTGGAGCTTGTTAAGGTAATTACACAGGGGAAAAATACTGTACTGGGAACTCCTCAGAAGAATCTGATTTGTGGTGAGGGGAGAGAGATAAAAGCTCATTTAGGAACGACATGAACATGCTGCGTAGGTAGCTGTTTATCAGTAAATATCTCCACTGAGATTAGAAAAGCAGTAGCTTAATAAATTAAGTACTTCCTGGTATGGTTACTGTACTGGTAACTCCCCAAAAGAATCTGGATTGTGGTGAGGAACAGAGAAAAAAAGCTCATTTAGGACCTGCACTTACGAAGGGGGTAGGCAGCTGTATATCAGGGAGTAAACCTTCTGAGAATAAAAACAGCTGGAGCTTGTTAAGGTAATTACGCAGGGGAAAGGATAATGTACTGGGAACTCCTCAGAAGAACCTGATTTGTGGTGAGGGGAGAGAGATAAAAGCTCCTTTAGGAACGACATGCACATGCTGCGTAGGTAGCTGTTTATCAGTAAATATCTCCACTGAGATTAAGAAAAGCAGTAGCTTAATAAATTAAGTACTTCCTGGTATGGTTACTGTACTGGTAACTCCCCAAAAGAATCTGATTGTGGTCAGGGAACAGAGAAAAAAGCTCATTAGGACCTGCACTTACGAAGGGGGTAGGGCAGCTGTATATCAGGGAGTAAACCTTCTGAGAATAAAAACAGCTGGAGCTTGTTAAGGTAATTACACAGGGGAAAGGATAATGTACTGGGAACTCCTCAGAAGAATCGGATTTGTGGTGAGGGGAGAGAGATAAAAAGCTCATTTAGGATCGACATGAACATGCTGCGTAGGTAGCTGTTTATCAGTAAAAATCTCGACTGAGATTAAGAAAAGCAGTAGCTTAATAAATTAAGTACTTCCTGGTATGGTTACTGTAGTGGTAACTCCCCAAAAGAATCTGGATTGTGGTGAGGAACAGAGAAAAAAAGCTCATTTAGGACCTGCACTTACGAAGGGGGTAGGCAGCAGTATATCAGGGAGTAAACCTTTTGAGAATAAAAAGAGCTGGAGCTTGTTAAGGTAATTACACAGGGGAAAGGATAATGTACTGGGAACTCCTCAGAAGAATCTGATTTGTGGTGAGTGGAGAGAGATAAAAGCTCATTTAGGAACGACATGAACATGCTGCGTAGGTAGCTGTTTATCAGTAAATATCTCCACTGAGATTAAGAAAAGCAGTAGCTTAATAAATTAAGTACTTCCTGCTATGAATTACTGTACAGGTAATTCCGAAAAGATCTGGATTGTGGTGAGGGAACAGAGAAAAAAGCTCATTTAGGACCTGCACTTACGAAGGGGGTAGGCAGCTGTATATCTGGGAGTAAACCTCCTGAGAATAAAAACAGCTGGAGCTTGTTAAGGTAATTACACAGGGGAAAGGATAATGTACTGGGAACTCCTCAGAAGAATCTGATTTGTGGTGAGGGCAGAGAGATAAAAGCTCATTTAGGAACGACATGAACATGCTGCGTACGTAGCTGTTTATCAGTAAATATCTCCACTGAGATTAAGAAAAGCAGTAGCTTAATAAATTAAGTACTTCCTGGTATGGTTACTGTACTGGTAACTCCCCAAAAGAATCTGGATTATGGTGAGGGAACAGAGAAAAAAGCTCATTTAGGACCTGCACTTACGAAGGGAGTAGGCAGCTGTATATCAGGGAGTAAAACCTTCTGAGAATAAAAACAGCTGGAGCTTGTTAAGGTAATTACACAGGGGAAAGGATATATACTGGGAACTCCTCAGAAGAATCTGATTTGTGGTGAGGGGAGAGAGATAAAAGCTCATTTAGGAACGACATGAACATGCTGCGTAGGTAGCTGTTTATCAGTAAATATCTCCACTGAGATTAAGAAAAGCAGTAGCTTAATAAATTAAGTACTTCCTGGTATGGTTTACTGTACTGGTAACTCCCCAAAAGAATCTGGATTGTGGTGAGGGAACAGAGAAAAAAGCTCATTTAGGACCTGCACTTACGAAGGGGGTAGGCAGCTGTATATCAGGGAGTAAACCTTCTGAGAATAAAAACAGCTGGAGCTTGTTAAGGTAATTACACAGGGGAAAGGATAATGTAATGGGAAACTCTTCAGAAGAATCTGATTTGTGGTGAGGGGAGAGAGATAAAAGCTCATTTAGGAGCGACATGAACATGCTGCGTCGGTAGCTGTTTATCAGTAAATATCTCCACTGAGATTAAGAAAAGCAGTAGCTTAATAAATTAAGTACTTCCTGGTATGGTTACTGTACTGGTAACTCCCCAAAAGAATCTGGATTGTGGTGAGGGAACAGAGAAAAAAGCTCATTTAGGAACTGCACTTACGAAGGGGGTAGGCAGCTGTATATCAGGGAGTAAACCTTCTGAGAATAAAAAACAGCTGGAGCTTGTTAAGGTAATTACACAGGGGAAAGGATAATGTACCTGGAACTCCTCACAAGAATCTGATTTGTGGTGAGGGGAGAGAGATAAAAGCTCATTTAGGATCGACATGAACATGCTGCCTAGGTAGCTGTTTATCAGTAAATATCTCCACTGAGATAAGAAAAGCAGTAGCTTAATAAATTAAGTACTTCCTGCTATGGATACTGTACTTTTAACTCCCCAAAAGAATCTGGATTGTGGTGAGGGAACAGAGAAAAAAGCTCATTTAGGACTGCACTTACGAAGGGGGTAGGCAGCTGTATATCTGGGAGTAAACCTCCTGAGAATAAAAACAGCTGGAGCTTGTTAAGGTAATTTCACAGGGAAAGGATAATGCACCGGGAACTCCTCAGAAGAATCTGATTTGTGGTGAGGGGAGAGAGATAAAAGCTCATTTACGAACGACATGAACATGCTGCGTAGGTAGCTGTTTATCAGTAAATATCTCCACTGAGATTAAGAAAAGCAGTAGCTTAATAAATTAAGTACTTCCTGGTATGGTTACTGTACTGGTAACTCCCCCAAAAGAATCTGGATTGTGGTGAGTGAACAGAGAAAAAAGCTCATTTAGGACCTGCACTTACGAAGCGGGTTGGCAGCAGTATATCAGGGAGTAAACCTTCTGAGAATAAAAACAGCTGCAGCTTGTTAAGGTAATTACACAGGGGAAAGGATAATGTACTGGGAACTCCTCAGAAGAATCTGATTTGTGGTGAGGGGAGAGAGATAAATGCTCATTTAGGAACGACATGAACATGCTGCGTAGGTAGCTGTTTATCAGTAAATATCTCCACTGAGATTAAGAAAAGCTGTAGCTTAATAAATTAAGTACTTCCTGGTATGGTTACTGTACTGGTAACTCCCGAAAAGAATCTGGATTGTGGTGAGGGAACAGAGGAAAAAGCTCATTTAGGACATGCACTTACGAAGGGGGTAGGCAGCTGTATATCAGGGAGTAAACCTTCTGAGAATAAAACAGCTGGAGCTTGTTAAGGTAATTACACAGGGGAAAGGATAATGTACTGGGAACTCCTCAGAAGAATCTGATTTAGTGGTGAGGGGAGAGAGATTAAAGCTCATTTAGGAACGACATGAACATGCTGCATACGTAGCTGTTTATCAGTAAATATCTCCACTGAGATTAAGAAAAGCAGTAGCTTAATAAATTAAGTACTTCCTGGTATGGATATTGTACTGGTAACTCCCCAAAAGAATCTGGATTGCGGTGAGGGAACAGAGAAAAAAGCTCATTTAGGAACGACATGACCAAGCTGCATAGGTAGCTGTTTATCAGTAAATATCTCCACTGAGACTAAGAAAAGAAGTAGCTTAATAAATTAAGTACTTCCTGGTATGGTTATTGTACTGGTAACTCCCCAAAGAATCAAGATTTTTGTGAGGGAACAGAGAAAAAAGCTCATTTAGGACCTACACTTACGAAGGGGTAGGCAGCTGTATATCAGGGAGTAAACCTTCTGAGAATAAAAACAGCTGGAGCTTGTTAAGGTAATTACACAGGGGGAAAGGATAATGTACTGGGAACTCCGCAGAAGAATCTGATTTGTGGTGACGGGAGAGAGATAAAAGCTCATTTAGGAACGACATGAACATGCTGCGTAGGTAGCTGTTTATCAGTAAATATCTCCACTGAGATTAAGAAAAGCAGTAGCTTAATAAATTAAGTACTTCCTGGTATGGTTACTGTACTGGTAACTCCCCAAAAGAATCTGGATTGTGGTGAGGGAACAGAGAAAAAAGCTCATTTAGGACCTGCACTTAAGAAGCGGGTAGGCAGCAGTATATCAGGGAGTAAACCTTCTGAGAATAAAAACAGCTGGAGCTTGTTAAGGTAATTACACAGGGGAAAGGATAATGTACTGGGAACTCCTCAGAAGAATCTGATTTGTGGTGAGGGGAGAGAGATAAAAGCTCATTTAGGAACGACATGGACATGCTGCGTAGGTAGCTGCTTAAGAGTAAATATCCCCACTGAGATTAAGAAAAGCAGTAGCTTAATAAATTAAGTGCTTCCTGGTATGGTTACTGTACTGTTAACTCCCCAAAAGAACGTGACTGTGGTGAGGGAACAGAGAAAAAAGCTCATTTAGGACCTGCACTTACGAAGGGGGTAGGCAGCTGTATATCAGGGAATAAACGTTCTGAGAATAAAAACAGCTGGAGCATGTTAAGGTAATTACACAGGGGAAAGGATAATGTACTGGGAACTTCTCAGAAGAATCTGATTTGTGGTGAGGGGAGAGAGATAAAAGCTCATTTAGGAACGACATGAACATGCTGCGTAGGTAGCTGTTTATCAGTAAATATCTCCACTGAGATTAAGAAAAGCAGTAGCTTAATAAATTAAGTACTTCCTGGTATGGTTACTGTACTGGTAACTCCCCAAAAGAATCTGGATTGTGGTGAGGGAACAGAGAAAAAGCTCATTTAGGACCTGCACTTACGAAGCTGGTAGGCAGCAGTATATCAGGGAGTAAACCTTCTGAGAATAAAAACAGCTGGAGCTTGTTAAGGTAATTACACAGGGGAAGGGATAATGTACTGGGAACTCCTCAGAAGAATCTGATTTGTGGTGAGGGGAGAGAGATAAAAGCTCATTTAGGAACTACATGAACATGCTGCGTACTTAGCTGTTTATCAGGAAATATCTCCACTGAGATTAAGAATGCAGTAGCTTAATAAATTAAGTACTTCCTGGTATGGTTACTGTACTGGTAACTCCCCAAAAGAATCTGGATTGTGGTGAGGGAACAGAGAAAAAAGCTCATTTAGGACCTGCACTTACGAAGGGGGTAGGCAGCTGTATATCAGGGGAGTAAACCTTCTGAGAATAAAAACAGCTGGAGCTTGTTAAGGTAATTACACAGGGGAAAGGATAATGTACTGGGAACTCCTCAGAAGAATCTGATTTGTGGTGAGGGGAGAGAGATAAAAGCTCATTTAGGAACGACATGAACATGCTGCATACGTAGCTGTGTATCCGTAAATATCTCCACTGAGATTAAGAAAAGCAGTAGCTTAATAAATTAAGTACTTCCTGGTATGGTTACTGTACTGGTACCTCCCCAAAAGAATCTGGATTGTGGTGAGGGAACAGAGAAAAAAGCTCATTTAGGACCTGCACTTACGAAGGGGGTAGGCAGCTGTATATCAGGGAGTAAACCTTCTGAGAATAAAAACAGCTGGAGCTTGTTAAGGTAATTACACAGAGGAAAGGATAATGTACTGGGAACTCCTCAGAAGAATCTGATTTGTGGTGAGGGGAGAGAGATAAAAGCTCAATTAGGAACGACGTGAACATGCTGCATACGTAGCTGTATATCAGTAAATATCTCCACTGAGATTAAGAAAAGCAGTAGCTTAATAAATTAAGTATTTCCTGGTATGGATATTGTACTGGTAACTCCCCAAAAGAATCTGGATTGCGGTGAGGGAACAGAGAAAAATCTCATTTAGGAACGACATGAACATGCTGCATAGGTAGCTGTTTATCAGTAAATATCTCCACTGAGATTAAGAAAAGCAGTAGCTTAATAAATTAAGTACTTCCTGGTATGGTTACTGTACTGGTAACACCCCAAAAGAATCTGGATTATGGAGAGGGAATAGAGAAAAAAGCTCATTTAGGACCTGCACTTACGAAGGGGTTAGGCAGCTGTATATCAGGGAGTAAACCTTCTGAGAATAAAAACATCTGGAGCTTGTTAAGGTAATTACACAGGGGAAAGGATAATGTACGGGAACTACTCAGAAGAATCTGATTTGTGGTGAGGGGAGAGAGATAATAGCTCATTTAGGAACGACATGAACATGCTGCGTAGGTAGCTGTTTATCAGTAAATATCTCCACTGAGATTAAGAAAAGCAATAGCTTAGTAAATTAAGTACTTCCTGGTATGGTTACTGTACTGGTAACTCCCCAAAAGAACCTGGATTGTGGTGAGGGAACAGAGAAAAAAGCTCATTTATGACCTGCACTTACGAAGGGGGTAGGCAGCAGTATATCAGGGAGTAAACCTTCTGAGAATAAAAACAGCTGGAGCTTGTTAAGGTAATTACACAGTGGAAAGGATAATGTACTGGGAACTCCTCAGAAGAATCTGATTTGTGGTGAGGGGAGAGAGATAAAAGCTCATTTAGGAACGACATGAACATGCTGCGTAGGTAGCTGTTTATCAGTAAATATCTCCACTGAGATTAAGAACAGCAGTAGCTTAATAAATTAAGTACTTCCTGGTGTGGTTACTGTACTAGTAACTCCCTAAAAGAATCTGGATTGTGGTGAGGGAACAGAGAAAAAAGCTCATTTAGGACCTGCACTTACGAAGGGGGTAGGCAGCTGTATATCAGGGAGTAAACCTTCTGAGGATAAAAACAGCTGGAGCTTTTTAAGGTAATTACACAGGGGAAAGGATAATGTACTGGGAACTCCTCAGAAGAATCTGATTTGTGGTGAGGGGAGAGAGATAAAAGCTCATTTAGGAACGACAGGAACATGCTGCGTAGGTAGCTGTTTATCAGTAAATATCTCCACTGAGATTAAGAAAAGCAGTAGCTTAATAAATTAAGTACTTCCTGGTATGGTTACTGTACTGGTAACTCCCCAAAAGAATCTGGATTGTGGTGAGGGAACAGAGAATAAAGCTCATTTAGGACCTGCACTTTCGAATGGGGTAGGCAGTTGTATATCGGGGAGTAGACCTTCTGAGAATAAAAACAGCTGGAGGTTGTTAAGGTAATTACACAGGGGAAAGGATAATGTACTGGGAACTTCTCAGAAGAATCTGATTTGTGGTGAGGGGAGAGAGATAAAAGCTCATTTAGGAACGACATGAACATGCTGCGTAGGTAGCTGTTTATCAGTAAATATCTCCACTGAGATTAAGAAAAGCAGTAGCTTAATAAATTAAGTACTTCCTGGTATGGTTACTGTACTGGTAACTCCCCAAAAGAATCTGGATTGTGGTGAGGGAACAGAGAAAAAGCTCATTTAGGACCTGCACTTACGAAGCGGGTAGGCAGCAGTATATCAGGGAGTAAACCTTCTGAGAATAAAAACAGCTGAGCTTGTTATGGTAATTACACAGGGGAAAGGATAATGTACTGGGAACTCCTCAGAAGAATCTGATTTGTGGTGAGGGGAGAGAGATAAAAGCTCATTTAGGAACTACATGAACATGCTGCGTACTTAGCTGTTTATCAGGAAATATCTCCACTGAGATTAAGAAAAGCAGTAGCTTAATAAATTAAGTACTCCTGGTATGGTTACTGTACTGGTAACTCCCCAAAAGAATCTGGATTGTGGTGAGGGAACAGAGAAAAAAGCTCATTTAGGACCTGCACTTACGAAGGGGGTAGGCAGCTGTATATCAGGGAGTAAACCTTCTGAGAATAAAAACAGCTGGAGCTTGTTAAGGTAATTACACAGGGGAAAGGATAATGTACTGGGAACTCCTCAGAAGAATCTGATTTGTGGTGAGGGGAGAGAGATAAAAGCTCATTTAGGAACGACATGAACATGCTGCATACGTAGCTGTGTATCCGTAAATATCTCCACTGAGATTAAGAAAAGCAGTAGCTTAATAAATTAAGTACTTCCTGGTATGGTTACTGTACTGGTACCTCCCCAAAAGAATCTGGATTGTGGTGAGGGAACAGAGAAAAAAGCTCATTTAGGACCTGCACTTACGAAGGGGGTAGGCAGCTGTATATCAGGGAGTAAACCTTCTGAGAATAAAACAGCTGGAGCTTGTTAAGGTAATTACACAGAGGAAAGGATAATGTACTGGGAACTCCTCAGAAGAATCTGATTTGTGGTGAGGGGAGAGAGATAAAAGCTCAATTAGGAACGACGTGAACATGCTGCATACGTAGCTGTTTATCAGTAAATATCTCCACTGAGATTAAGAAAAGCAGTAGCTTAATAAATTAAGTATTTCCTGGTATGGATATTGTACTGGTAACTCCCCAAAAGAATCTGGATTGCGGTGAGGGAACAGAGAAAATCTCATTTAGGAACGACATGAACATGCTGCATAGGTAGCTGTTTATCAGTAAATATCTCCACTGAGATTAAGAAAAGCAGTAGCTTAATAAATTAAGTACTTCCTGGTATGGTTACTGTACTGGTAACTCCCCAAAAGAATCTGGATTATGGTGAGGGAACAGAGAAAAAGCTCATTTAGGACCTGCACTTACGAAGGGGTTAGGCAGCTGTATATCAGGGAGTAAACCTTCTGAGAATAAAAACATCTGGAGCTTGTTAAGGTAATTACACAGGGGAAAGGATAATGTACGGGGAAGTACTCAGAAGAATCTGATTTGTGGTGAGGGGAGAGAGATAATAGCTCATTTAGGAACGACATGAACATGCTGCGTAGGTAGCTGTTTATCAGTAAATATCTCCACTGAGATTAAGAAAAGCAATAGCTTAATAAATTAAGTACTTCCTGGTATGGTTACTGTACTGGTAACTCCCCAAAAGAACCTGGATTGTGGTGAGGGAACAGAGAAAAAAGCTCATTTATGACCTGCACTTACGAAGGGGGTAGGCAGCAGTATATCAGGGAGTAAACCTTCTGAGAATAAAAACAGCTGGAGCTTGTTAAGGTAATTACACAGTGGAAAGGATAATGTACTGGGAACTCCTCAGAAGAATCTGATTTGTGGTGAGGGGAGAGAGATAAAAGCTCATTTAGGAACGACATGAACATGCTGCGTAGGTAGCTGTTTATCAGTAAATATCTCCACTGAGATTAAGAACAGCAGTAGCTTAATAAATTAAGTACTTCCTGGTGTGGTTACTGTACTAGTAACTCCCTAAAAGAATCTGGATTGTGGTGAGGGAACAGAGAAAAAAGCTCATTTAGGACCTGCACTTACGAAGGGGGTAGGCAGCTGTATATCAGGGAGTAAACCTTCTGAGGATAATAACAGCTGGAGCTTGTTAAGGTAATTACACAGGGGAAAGGATAATGTACTGGGAACTCCTCAGAAGAATCTGATTTGTGGTGAGGGGAGAGAGATAAAAGCTCATTTAGGAACGACAGGAACATGCTGCGTAGGTAGCTGTTTATCAGTAAATATCTCCACTGAGATTAAGAAAAGCAGTAGCTTAATAAATTAAGTACTTCCTGGTATGGTTACTGTACTGGTAACTCCCCAAAAAGAATCTGGATTGTGGTGAGGGAACAGAGAATAAAGCTCATTTAGGACCTGCACTTTCGAATGGGGTAGGCAGTTGTATATCGGGGAGTAGACATTCTGAGAATAAAAACAGCTGGAGCTTGTTAAGGTAATTACAAAGGGGAAAGGATAATTTACTGGGAACTCCTCAGAAGAATCTGATTTGTGGTGAGGGGAGAGAGATAAAAGCTCATTTAGGAACGACATGAACATGCTGCGTAGGTAGCTGTTTATCAGTAAACATCTCCACTGAGATTAAGATAAGCAGTAGCTTAATAAATTAAGTAATTCCTGGTATGGTTACTGTACTGGTAACTCCCCAAAAGAATCTGGATTGTGGTGAGGGAACAGAGAAAAAAAGCTCATTTAGGACCTGCACTTACGAAGGGGGTAGGCAGCTGTATACCAGGGAGTAAACCTTCTGAGAATAAAAACAGCTGGAGCTTGTTAAGGTAATTACACAGGGGAAAGGATAATGTACTGGGAACTCCTCAGAAGAATCAGATTTGTGGTGAGGGGAGAGAGATAAAAGCTCATTAAGGAACGACATGAACATGCTGCATACGTAGCTGTGTATCCGTAAATATCTCCACTGAGATTAAGAAAAGCAGCAGCTTAATAAATTAAGTACTTCCTGGTATGGATACTGTACTGGTAACTCCCCAAAAGAATCTGGATTGTGGTGAGGGAACAGAGAAAAAAGGTCATTTAGGAACGAAACGAACATGCTGAGTAGGTAGCTGTTTATCAGTAAATATCTCCACTGAGATTAAGAAAAGCAGTAGCGTAATAAATTAAGTACTTCCTGGTATGGTTACTCTACTTGTAACTCCCCAAAAGAATCTGGATTGTGGTGAGGGAACAGAGAAAAAAACCTCATTTAGGACCTGTACTTACGAAGGGGGTAGGCAGCTGTATATCAGGGCGTAAACCTTCTGAGAATAAAAACAGCTGGAGCTTGTTAAGGTAATTACACAGGGGAAAGGATAATGTACTGGGAACTCCTCAGAAGAATCTGATTTGTGGTGAGGGGAGAGAGATAAAAGCTCATTTAGGCACGAAATGAACATGCTGCGTAGGTAGCTGTTTATCAGTAAATATCTCAACTGAGATTAAGAAAAGCAGTAGCTTAATAAATTAGGTACTTCCTGGTGTGGTTACTGTACTGGTAACTCCCCTAAAGAATCTGGATTGTGGTGAGGGGAGAGAGAAAAAAGCTCATTTAGGACCTGCACTTACAAAGGGGGTATTCAGCTGTATATCAGGGAGTATCGCTTCTGAGAATAAAAACAGCTGGAGCTTGTTAAGGTAATTACACAGGGGAAAGGATAATGTACTGGGAAACTCCTCAGAAGAATCTGATTTGTGGTGAGGGGAGAGAGATAAAAGCTCATTTAGGAACGACATGCACATGCTGCGTAGGTAGCTGTTTATCAGTAAATATCTCCACTGAGATTAAGAAAAGCAGTAGCTTAATAAATTAAGTACTTCCTGGTATTGTTACTGTACTGGTAACTCCCCAAAAGAATCTGGATTGTGGTGAGGGAACAGAGAAAAAAGCTCATTTAGGACCTGCACTTACGAAGGGGGTAGGCAGCTGTATATCAGGGAGTAAACCTTCTGAGAATAAAAACAGCTGGAGCTTGTTAAGGTAATTACCCAGAGGAAAGGATAATGTACTGGAACTCCTCAGAAGAATCTGATTTGTGGTGAGGGGAGAGAGCTAAAAGCTCATTTAGGAACGACATGAACATGCTGCGTAGGTAGCTGTTTATCAGTAAATATCTCCACTGAGATTAAGAAAAGCAGTAGCTTAATAAATTAAGTACTTCCTGGTATGGTTACAGTACTGGTAACTTCCCAAAAGAATCTGGATTGTGGTGAGGGAACAGAGAAAAAAGCTCATTTAGGACCTGCACTTACGAAGGGGGTAGGCAGCTGTATATCAGGAGTAAACCTTCTGAGAATAAAAACAGCTGGAGCTTGTTAAGGTAATTACACAGGGGGAAAGGATAATGTACTGGGAACTCCTCAAGAGAATCTGATTTGTGGTGAGGGGAGAGAGATAAAAGCTCATTTATGAACGACATGGACATGCTGCGTAGGTAGCTGTTTATCAGTAAATATCTCCACTGAGATTAAGAAAAGCAGTAGCTTAATAAATTAAGTACTTCCTGGTATGGTTACTGTACTGGTAACTCCCCCAAAAGAATCTGGATTGTGGTGAGGGAACAGAGAAAAAAGCTGATTTAGGACCTGCATTTACGAAGGGGGTAGGCAGCTGTATATCAGGGAGTAAACATTCTGAGAATAAAAACAGCTGGAGCTTGTTAAGGTAATTACACAGGGGAAAGGATAATGTACTGGGAACTCCTCAGAAGAATCTGATTTGTGGTGAGGGGAGAGAGATAAAAGCTCATTTAGGAACGACCTGAACATGCGGCATACGTAGCTGTTTATCAGTAAATATCTCCACTGAGATTAAGAAAAGCAGTAGCTTAATAAATTAAGTACTTCCTGGTATGGTTACTGTGCTGGTAACTCCCCAAAAGAATCTGTATTGTGGTGAGGGAACAGAGAAAAAAGTTCATTTAGGACCTGCACTTACGAAGGGGGTAGGCAGCTGTATACCAGGGAGTAAACCTTCTGAGAATAAAAACAGCTGGAGCTTGTTAAGGTAATTACACAGGGGAAAGGATAATGTACTGGGAACAACTCAGAAGAATCTGATTTGTGGAGAGGGGAGAGAGATAAAAGCTCATTTAGGAACGACATGAACATGCTGCGTAGGTAGCTGTTTATCAGTAAATATCTCCACTGAGATTAAGAAAAGCAGTAGCTTAATAAATTAAGTACTTCCTGGTATGGTTACTGTACTGGTAACTCCCCAAAAGAATCTGGATTGTGGTGAGGGAACAGAGAAAAAAAGCTCATTTAGGACCTGCACTTACGAAGGGGGTAGGCAGCTGTATATCAGGGAATAAACCTTCTGAGAATAAAAACAGCTGGAGCTTGTTAAGGTAATTACACAGTGGAAAGGATAATGTACTGGGAACTCCTCAGAAGAAACTGATTTGTGGTGAGGGGAGAGAGATAAAAAGCTCATTTAGGAACGACATGAACACGCTGCGTAGGTAGCTGTTTATCAGTAAATATCTCCACTGAGATTAAGAAAAGCAGTAGCTTAATAAATTAAGTACTTCCTGGTATGGTTACTGTACTGGTAACTCCCCAAAAGAATCTGGATTGTGGTGAGGGAACAGAGAAAAGAGCTCATTTAGGACCTGCACTTACGAAAGGGGTAGGCAGCTGTATATCAGGGAGTAAACCTTCTGAGAATAAAAACAGCTGGAGCTTGTTAAGGTAATTACACAGGGGAAAGGATAATGTACTGGGAACTCCTCAGAAGAATCTGATTTGTGGTGAGGGGAGAGAGATAAAAGCTCATTTAGGAACGACATGAACATGCTGCGTAGGTAGCTGTTTATCAGTAAATATCTCCACTGAGATAAGAAAAGCAGTAGCTTAATAAATTAAGTACTTCCTGGTATGGTTACTGTACTGGTAACTCCCCAAAAGAATCTGGATTGTGGTGAGGGAACAGAGAAAAAAGCTCATTTAGGACCTGCACTTACGAAGGGGGTAGGCAGCAATATATCAGGGAGTAAACCTTCTGAGAATAAAAACAGCTGGAGCTTGTTAAGGTAATTACACAGGGGAAAAGATACTGTACTGGGAACTCCTCAGAAGAATCTGATTTGTGGTGAGGGGAGAGAGATAAAAGCTCATTTAGGAACGACATGAACATGCTGCGTAGGTAGCTGTTTATCAGTAAATATCTCCACTGAGATTAAGAAAAGCAGTAGCTTAATAAATTAAGTACTTCCTGGTATGGTTACTGTACTGGTAACTCCCCAAAAGAATCTGGATTGTGGTGAGGGAACAGAGAAAAAAGCTCATTTAGGACCTGCACTTACGAAGGGGGTAGGCAGCTGTATATCAGGGAGTAAACCTTCTGAGAATAAAAACAGCTGGAGCTTGTTAAGGTAATTACGCAGGGGAAAGGATAATGTACTGGGAACTCCTCAGAAGAACCTGATTTGTGGTGAGGGGAGAGAGATAAAAGCTCCTTTAGGAACGACATGCACATGCTGCGTAGGTAGCTGTTTATCAGTAAATATCTCCACTGAGATTAAGAAAAGCAGTAGCTTAATAAATTAAGTACTTCCTGGTATGGTTACTGTACTGGTAACTCCCGAAAAGAATCTGGATTGTGGTGAGGGAACAGAGAAAAAAGCTCATTTAGGACCTGCACTTACGAAGGGGGTAGGCAGCTGTATATCAGGGAGTAAACCTTCTGAGAATAAAAACAGCTGGAGCTTGTCAAGGTAATTACACAGGGAAAGGATAATGTACTGGGAACCCCTCAGAAGAATCTGATTCGTGGGGAGGGGAGAGAGATAAAAGCTCATTTAGGAACGACATGAACATGCTGCGTAGGTAGCTGTTTATCAGTAAACATCTCCACTGAGATTAAGAAAAGCAGTAGCTTAATAAATTAAGTACTTCCTGGTATGGTTACTGTACTGGTAACTCCCCAAAAGAATCTGGATTGTGGTGAGGGAACAGAGAAAAGAGCTCATTTAGGACCTGCACTTACGAAGGGGGTAGGCAGCTGTATATCAGGGAGTAAACCTTCTGAGAATAAAAACAGCTGGAGCTTGTTAAGGGAATTACACAGGGGAAAGGATAATGTACTGGGAACTCCTCAGAAGAATCTGATTTGTGGTGAGGGGAGAGAGATAAAAGCTCATTTAGGAACGACATGAACATGCTGCATACGTAGCTGTTTATCAGTAAATATCTCCACTGAGATTAAGAAAAGCAGTAGCTTAATAAATTAAGTACTTCCTGGTATGGATATTGTACTGGTAACTCCCCAAAAGAATCTGGATTGTGGTGAGGGAACAGAGAAAAAAGCTCATTTAGGAACGACATGAACATGCTGCGAAGGTAGCTGTTTATCAGTAAATATCTCCACTGAGATTAAGAAAAGCAGTAGCTTAATAAATTAAGTACTTCCTGGTATGGTTACTGTAGTGGTAACTCCCCAAAAGAATCTGGATTGTGTGTGATGGAACAGAGAAAAAAAGCTCATTTAGGACCTGCACTTACGAAGGGGGTAGGCAGCTGTATATCAGGGAATAAACCTTCTGAGAATAAAAACAGCTGGAGCATGTTAGGGTAATTACACAGGGAAAGGATAATGTACTGGGAACTCCTCAGAAGAATCTGATTTGTTTTGAGGGGAGAGAGATAAAAGCTCATTTAGGAACGACATGAAAATGCTGCGTAGGTAGCGGTTTATCAGTAAATATCTCCACTGAGACTAAGAGAAGCAGTAGCTTAATTAATTAAGTACTTCCTGGTATGGTTACTGTACTGGTAACTCCCCAAAAGAATCTAGATTGTGGTGAGGGAACAGAGAAAAAAGCTCATTTAGGACCTGCACTTACGAAGGGGATAGGCAGCTGTATATCAGGGAGTAAACTTTCTGAGAATAAAAACACCTGGAGCTTATAAAGGTAATTACACAGGGGAAAGAATAATGTACTGGGAACTCGTCAGAAGAATCTGATTTGTGGTGAGGGGAGAGAGATAAAAGCTCATTTAGGAACGACATTACCATGCTGCGTAGGTAGCTGTTTATCAGTAAATATCTCCACTGAGATTAAGAAAAGCAGTAGCTTAATAAATTAAGTACTTCCTGGTATGGTTACTGTACTGGTAACTCCCCAAAAGAATCTGGATTGTGGTGAGGGAACAGAGAAAAAAGCTCATTTAGGACCTGCACTTACGAAGGGGGTAGGCAGCTGTATATCAGGGAGTAAACCTTCTGAGAATAAAAACAGCTGGAGCTTGTTAAGGTAATTACACAGGGGAAAGGATAAGGTACTGGGAATTCCTCAGAAGAATCTGATTTGTGGTGAGGGGGAGAGATAAAAGCTCATTTAGGAACGACATGAACATGCTGCGTTGGTAGCTGTTTATCAGTAAATATCTCCACTGAGAATACGAAAAGCAGTAGCTTAATAAATTAAGTACTTCCTGGTATGGTTACTGTACTGGTAACTCCCCAAAAGAATCTGGATTGTGGTGAGGGAACAGAGAAAAAAGCTAATTTAGGACCTGCACTTACGAAGGGGGTAGGCAGCTGTATATCAGGGAGTAAACCTTCTGAGAATAAAAACAGCTGGAGATTGTTAAGGTAATTACACAGGGGAAAGGATAATGTTACTGGGAACTCCTCAAGAGAATCTGATTTGTGGTGAGGGGAGAGAGATAAAAGCTCATTTAAGAACGACATGCACATGCTGCGTAGGTAGCTGTTTATCAGTAAATATCTCACTGAGATTAAGAAAAGCAGTAGCTTAATAAATTAAGTACTTCCTGGTATGATTACTGTACTGGTAACTCCCCAAAAGAATCTGGATTGTGGTGAGGGAACAGAGAAAAAAGCTCATTTAGGACCTGCACTTTCGAAGTGGGTAGGCCGCTGTATATCAGGGAGTATCGCTTCTGAGAATAAAAACAGCTGGAGCTTGTTAAGGTAATTACACAGGGGAAAGGAAACTGTACTGCGAACTCCTCAGAAGAATCTGATTTGTGGTGAGGGGAGAGAGATAAAAGCTCATTTAGGAACGACATGAACATGCTGCATACGTAGCTGTTTATCAGTAAATATCTCCACTGAGATTAAGAAAACCAGTAGCTTAATAAATTAAGTACTTCCTGGTATGGTTACTGTACTGGTAACTCCCCAAAAGAATCTGGATTGTGGTGAGGGAACAGAGAAAAAAGCTCATTTAGGACCTGCACTTACGAAGGGGGTAGGCAGCTGTATATCAGGGAGTAAACCTTCTGAGAATAAAACAGCTGGAGCTTGTTAAGGTAATTACACAGGGGAAAGGATAATGTACTGGGAACTCCTCAAGAGAATCTGATTTGTGGTGAGGGGAGAGAGATAAAAGCTCATTTAGGAATGACATGAACATGCTGCGTAGGAAGCTGTTTGTCAGTAAATATCTCCACTGAGATTAAGAAAAGCAGTAGCTTAATAAATTAAGTACTTCCTGGTATGGTTACTGTACTGGTAACTCCCCAAAAGAATCTGGATTGTGGTGAGGGAACAGAGAAAAAAGCTCATTTAGGACCTGCACTTTCGAAGTGGGTAGGCCGCTGTATATCAGGGAGTATCGCTTCTGAGAATAAAAACAGCTGGAGCTTGTTAAGGTAATTACACAGGGGAAAGGATAATGTACTGCGAACTCCTCAGAAGAATCTGATTTGTGGTGAGGGGAGAGAGATAAAAGCTCATTTAGGAACGACATGAACATGCTGCATACGTAGATGTTTATCAGTAAATATCCCCACTGAGATTAAGAAAAGCAGTAGCTTAATAAATTAAGTACTTCCTGGTATGGTTACTGTACTGGTAACTCCCCAAAAGAATCTGGATTGTGGTGAGGGAACAGAGAAAAAAGCTCATTTAGGACCTGCACTTACGAAGGGGGTAGGCAGCTGTATATCAGGGAGTAAACCTTCTGAGAATAAAAACAGCTGGAGCTTGTTAAGGTAATTACACAGGGGAAAAGATACTGTACTGGGAACTCCTCAGAAGAATCTGATTTGTGGTGAGGGGAGAGAGATAAAAGCTCATTTAGGAACGACATGAACATGCTGCATAGGTAGCTGTTTATCAGTAAATATCTCCACTTAGATTAAGAAAAGCAGTAGCTTAATAAATTAAGTACTTCCTGGTATGGTTACTGTACTGGTAACTCCCCAAAAGAATCTGGATTGTGGTGAGGGAACAGAGAAAAAAGCTCATTTAGGACCTGCACTTACGAAGGGGGTAGGCAGCTGTATATCAGGGAGTAAACCTTCTGAGAATAAAAACAGCTGGAGCTTGTTAAGGTAATTACACAGGGGAAAAGATACTGTACTGGGAACTCCTCAGAAGAATCTGATTTGTGGTGAGGGGAGAGAGATAAAAGCTCATTTAGGAATGACATGAACATGCTGCGTAGGAAGCTGTTTGTCAGTAAATATCTCCACTGAGATTAAGAAAAGCAGTAGCTTAATAAATTAAGTACTTCCTGGTATGGTTACTGTACTGGTATCTCCCCAAAAGAATCTGGATTGTGGTGAGGGAACAGAGAAAAAAGCTCATTTAGGACCTGCACTCACGAAGGGGGTAGGGAGCTGTATATCAGGGAGTAAACCTTCTGAGAATAAAAACAGCTGGAGCTTGTTAAGGTAATTACACAGGGGAAAGGATAATGTACTGGGAACTCCTCAGAAGAATCTGATTTGTGGTGAGGGGAGAGAGATAAAAGCTCCTTTAGGAACGACATGAACATGCTGCGTAGGTAGCTGTTTATCAGTAAACATCTCCACTGAGATTAAGAAAAGCAGTAGCTTAATAAATTAAGTACTTCCTGGTATGGTTACTGTACTGGTAACTCCCCAAAAGAATCTGGATTGTGGTGAGGGAACAGAGAAAAAAGCTCATTTAGGACCTGCACTTACGAAGGGGGTAGGCAGCTGTATATCAGGGAGTAAACCTTCTGAGAATAAAAACAGCTGGAGCTTGTCAAGGTAATTACACAGGGGAAAGGATAATGTACTGGGAACTCCTCAGAAGAATCTGATTTGTGGGGAGGGGAGAGAGATAAAAGCTCATTTAGGAACGACATGAACATGCTGCGTAGGTAGCTGTTTATCAGTAAATATCTCCACTGAGATTAAGAAAAGAAGTAGCTTAATAAATTAAGTACTTCCTGGTATGGTTACTGTACTGGTAACTCCCCAAAAGAATCTGGATTGTGGTGAGGGAACAGAGAAAAAAAGCTCATTTAGGAACGACATGAACATGCTGCGAAGGTAGCTGTTTATCAGTAAATATCTCCACTGAGATTAAGAAAAGCAGTAGCTTAATAAATTAAGTACTTCCTGGTATGGTTACTGTAGTGGTAACTCCCCAAAAGAATCTGGATTGTGTGTGATGGAACAGAGAAAAAAATCTCATTTAGGACCTGCACTTACGAAGGGGGTAGGCAGCTGTATATCAGGGAATAAACCTTCTGAGAATAAAAACAGCTGGAGCATGTTAGGGTAATTACACAGGGGAAAGGATAATGTACTGGGAACTCCACAGAAGAATCTGATTTGTGGTGAGGGGAGAGAGATAAAAGCTCATTTAGGAACGACATGAACATGCTGCGTAGGTAGCTGTTTATCAGTAAATATCTCCACTGAGACTAAGAGAAGCAGTAGCTTAATTAATTAAGTACTTCCTGGTATGGTTACTGTACTGGTAACTCCCCAAAAGAATCTAGATTGTGGTGAGGGAACAGAGAAAAAAGCTCATTTAGGACCTGCACTTACGAAGGGGATAGGCAGCTGTATATCAGGGAGTAAACTTTCTGAGAATAAAAACACCTGGAGCTTATAAAGGTAATTACACAGGGGAAAGGATAATGTACTGGGAACTCCTCAGTAGAATCTGATTTGTGGTGAGGGGAGAAAGATAAAAGCTCATTTAGGAACGACATGAACATGCTGCGTAGGTAGCTGTTTATCAGTAAATATCTCCACTGAGATTAAGAAAAGCAGTAGTTTAATAAATTAAGTACTTGCTGGTATGGTTACTGTACTGGTAACTCCCCAAATATCTGGATTGTGGTGAGGGAACAGAGAAAAAAGCTCATTTATGACCTGCACTTACGAAGGGGGTAGGCAGCTGTATATCAGGGAGTAAACCATCTGAGAATAAAAACAGCTGGAGCTTGTTAAGGTAATTACACAGGGGAAAGGATAATGTACTGGAAACTCCTCAGAAGAATCTGATTTTTGGTGAGGGGAGAGAGATAAAAGCTCATTTAGGAACGAAATGAACATGCTGCGTAGGTAGCTGTTTATCAGTAAATATCTCCACTGGGATTAAGAAAAGCAGTAGCTTAATAAATTAAGTACTTCCTGGTATTGTTACTGTACTGGTAACTCCCCAAAAGAATCTGGATTGTGGTGAGGGAACAGAGAAAAAAGCTCATTTAGGACCTGCACTTACGAAGGGGGTAGGCAGCTGTATATCAGGGAGTAAACCTTCTGAGAATAGAAACAGCTGGAGCTTGTTAAGGTAATTACACAGGGGTAAGGATAATGTACTGGAAACTCCTCAGAAGAATCTGATTTGTGGTGAGGGGAGAGAGATAAAAGCTCATTTAGGAACGACATGAACATGCTGCGTAGGTAGCTGTATATCAGTAAATATCTCCACTGAGATTAAGAAAAGCAGTACCTTAATAAATTAAGTAGTTCCTGGTATGGTTACTCTACTGGTAACTCCCCAAAAGAATCTGGATTGTGGTGAGGGAACAGAGAAAAAAGCTCATTTAGGACCTGCACTTAAGAAGGG
>NW_025957009.1:0-37786 GCF_023159225.1 Perognathus longimembris pacificus
AGTGAACGACGCTTTCCTCCACAGGTTCGCCTTTGTGGTGCTGAAAGAGAGATAAAGGTCGCATTTGTGTACTGTAAGCGCCACAGGGCTAAGTAGCTGGACATCTGGGAAATCTCCTCAGAGAATGAGAACAGATGCAGCTAGGTTCGGTTAGGCCGTGCGGGCCATAGCGAGTGAACCCCGTGGTCCTCGATTGCATCTGATTTGTGGTCGGGAAGAGAGATATAGGCTCATTTGTGTCCTCTACGCACCAGCGGGGTGTGTAGGAAATACAAAGAAATATCCTCCACGGTGAATTCGTACAGCTGCAGCTTGTTCATGTACGCTGGTTGGGACTTAGCGAGTGACCCCCGCTGTTCTCAGAGGTAGGATGTGCTCTGTGTTGCTGGAAGAGAGATAAAGGCTCACGTGTCCTGTAGGCACCAGCGGGGTATAGTCGCCCTATATCAGGGACTAGGCTCCTGAGTGAATGAGAACAGCTGCTGCCTCCCGTACTGTAGGCCGGTCAGGCCATAGCGAGTGAACGCCACTGTCCTCCATAGGATCTGCTATATTGAGTAAACGCCGCTGTCCTTGACAAGATCTGCATTGGTGTGCTGGAAGAGCGATAAAGGATAATTTATGTATTTTACGCACCACCGAGATGAATAGCTATATACCTTCTCAGTGAATGAGAACAGCTGCAGCTTGTTATTGGAGGCTTGACGGGCCATAGAGAGTAAACTCCGCTGTCCTAGATCAATCTGCGCTGGTGGTGCTGGAATTGAGATAAAGGCTCATTTACATCCTGTAGGCACCACAGGGCAACTAGCCTGTACTTCACGTAACATCTCCTCGGTGAATGAGAACAGCTGCAGCTTGTTAGAGTAGGCTGATCGGGCGGGCCATAGACAGTGAACTCCTCTGTCCTCGATTGGATCGCTATGTGGTGCTGGAAGAGTGATCAAGGCTCATTTATAATCTCTCTACACCACCGGGTAAGTAGCTGTGTATCAGGAGAGATCTGCGAGCTGAATGATTACAGCTGCAGCTTGATAGGTAGGCTCGTGGGGCCATAGCGAATAAACTCCGCTGTCCTAGTTTCATCGGCTTAGGGGTGCTGGAAGAGAGATCAGGCTCCTTTGAGTCCTCTTCGCACCAGGAAATACCTCCACGGTGAATGAGAAACAGCTGCAGCTTGTTTAAGGTAGCCTGGTGGGAACATTTGCGAGTGAACTCCGCTCTTCTCGAAGGGATCTGCTTTAAAGTGCTGGAAGAGAAATAAAGGCCACACGCACAATGGAGGTAAGTAGCTGTATATCAGGAATTATCTCCGAGCTGAATGATTACAGCTGCAGCTTGATAGGGTAGGATCGTGGGGCCATAGGGAATAACTCCGCTGTCCTAGATTCAATCGGCGTTGGGGTGCTGGAAGAGAGATAAAGGCTCATTTGTGTCCTCTTCCGCACCAGCGGGGTAAGTAGCAAATATTAGGAACTATCCTCCCACGTTGAATTAGTACAGCTGCAGCCTTGTTCATGTACGAAGGTCGGGTCTTAGCGAGTGACCCCGCTGTTTTCAGAGGTAGGATGTGCTTAGTGTTGCTGGAAGAGAGATAAAGGTTCACCTGTGTCCTCTAGGCACCAGCAGGAAATAGCTCCACGGTGAATGAGAACAGCTGCACTTGTTAAGGTAAGCCTGGTCGGGACATAGCGAGTGAACTCGGCTATTTCTCCATAGGATCTGCTTTATGGTGCTGGAAGAGAGATAAAGGCTCATTGATACACTGTACGAACAACGCAGTAAGTATCTGTATATTCAGGGAATATCTCCTCGGTGAATGAGAACAGCTGCAGCTTGTTTGGGTAGGCCTTCGGGCCAAAGCGCGAAAACTCCCGCTGTCCTTCGATTGGAACTGCTTTGTGATGCTGGACATAGAGAAGGGCTCATTTATGACCTGTACTCACCACCGGAGTGAGTGTGGTACATCAGGAATATCTCCTCGGCTAAGGAGAACAGCTGAATCTTCAGGCCATCTTTCAGGCCACAGCGGTTGAACACTGCTGTTCTAGAGAAGACATGCTTTGTGGTGGTGGAAGACAGAAAATGCTCATTTGTGCCTGTACGCACCACCGGGGTAAGTACCTGTACATCACAGAATGTATCCGTCGTGAATCCGAGCAGCCTGCTGCTTGTTGAAGTAGGCCGTTCGGGCCATAGCCAGGGAACTCCGCTGTCCTCGATTGGATCTGCTTTGTGGTGCTGGAACAGAGATACAGGCTCATTAATGCCCTGTTCGCAACAACGCGTAAGTTGCGGTCTATCAGGGAATATGTCCTGGGAGAATGAGAACAGCTACAACTTGTTACGTCTAGTATGCCGGTCGTGGCCTATGAGTGAACGGACGCTTTCCCTCCACAGGTTCGCCTTTGTGGTGCTGGAAGAGAGATAAAGGCGCATTTGTGTACAGTAAGCGCCACAGGGCTAAGTAGCTGGACATCTGGGAAATCTCCTCAGAGAATGAGAACAAGATGCAGCTAGGTCGGTTAGGCCGTGCGGGCCATAGCGAGTGAACCCCGTGGTCCTCGATTGCATCTGATTTGTGGTCGGGAAGAGAAGATATAGGCTCATTTGTGTCCTCTACGCACCAGCGGGTGTGTAGGAAATACAAAGAAATATCTCCACGGTGAATTCGTACAGCTGCAGCTTGTTCATGTACGCTTGTTGGGACTTAGCGAGTGACCCCCGCTGTCTCTCAGAGGTAAGATGTGCTCTGTGTTGCTGGAAGAGAGAGATAAAGGCTCACGTGTCCTGTAGGCACCAGCGGGGTAAGTCGCCCTATATCAGGGACTAGGCTCCTGAGTGAATGAGAACAGCTGCTGCTCGCGTACTGTAGGCCGGTCAGGCCATAGCGAGTGAACGCCACTGTCCTCCATAGGATCTGCTATATTGAGTAAACGCCGCTGTCCTTGACAAGATCTGCATTGGTGTGCTGGAAGAGCGATAAAGGATAATTTATGTATTTTACGCACCACCGAGATGAATAGCTATATACCTTCTCAGTGAATGAGAACAGCTGCAGCTTGTTATTGGAGGCTTGACGGGCCATAGAGAGTAAACTCCGCTGTCCTAGATCCAATCTGCGTGGTGGTGCTGGAATTGAGATAAAGGCTCATTTACATCCTGTAGGCACCACAGGGGCAACTAGCTGTACATCACGTAACATCTCCTCGGTGAATGAGAACAGCTGCAGCTTGTTAGAGTAGGCTGATCGGGCGGGCCATAGACAGTGAACTCCTCTGTCCTCGATTGGATCGCTATGTGGTGCTGGAAGAGTGATCAAGGCTCATTTATAATCTCTCTACACCACCGGGTAAGTAGCTGTGTATCAGGAGAGATCTGCGAGCTGAATGATTACAGCTGCAGCTTGATAGGTAGGCTCGTGGGGCCATAGCGAATAAACTCCGCTGTCCTAGTTTCAATCGGCTTAGGGGTGCTGGAAGAGAGATCAAGGCTCCTTTGAGTCCTCTTCGCACCAGGAAATACCTCCACGGTGAATGAGAACAGCTGCAGCTTGTTAAGGTAGCCTGGTGGGAACATTGCGAGTGAACTCCGCTCTTCTGGAAGGGATCTGCTTTAAAGCGCTGGAAGAGAAATAAAGGCCACACGCACAATGGAGGTAAGTAGCTGTATATCAGGAAATATCTCCGAGCTGAATGATTACAGCTGCAGCTTGATAGGGTAGGATCGTGGGGCCATAGGGAATAAACTCCGCTGTCCTAGATTCAATCGGCGTTGGGGTGCTGGAAGAGAGATAAAGGCTCATTTGTGTCCTCTTCGCACCAGCGGGGTAAGTAGCAAATATTAGGAACTATCTCCACGTTGAATTAGTACAGCTGCAGCTTGTTCATGTACGAAGGTCGGGTCTTAGCGAGTGACCCCCGCTGTTTTCAGAGGTAGGATGTGCTTAGTGTTGCTGGAAGAGAGATAAAGGTTCACCTGTGTCCTCTAGGCACCAGCAGGAAATAGCTCCACGGTGAATGAGAACAGCTGCAACTTGTTAAGGTAGCCTGGTCGGGACATAGCGAGTGAACTCGGCTATTCTCCATAGGATCTGCTTTATGGTGCTGGAAGAGAGATAAAGGCTCATTGATACACTGTACGAACAACGCAGGTAAGTATCTGTATATCAGGGAATATCTCCTCGGTGAATGAGAACAGCTGCAGCTTGTTTGGGTAGGCCTTCGGGCCAAAGCGCGAAAACTCCGCTGTCTTCGATTGGAACTGCTTTGTGATGCTGGAATAGAGAAGGGCTCATTTATGACCTGTACTCACCACCGGAGTGAGTTGTGGTACATCAGGAAATATCTCCTCGGCTAAGGAGAACAGCTGAATCTTCAGGCCATCTTTCAGGCCACAGCGGTTGAACACTGCTGTTCTAGAGAAGACATGCTTTGTGGTGGTGGAAGACAGAAAATGCTCATTTGTGCCTGTACGCACCACCGGGGTAAGTACCTGTACATCACAGAATGTATCCGTCGTGAATCCGAGCAGCTGCTGCTTGTTGAAGTAGGCCGTTCGGGCCATAGCCAGGGAACTCCGCTGTCCTCGATTGGATCTGCTTTGTGGTGCTGGAACAGAGATAAAGGCTCATTAATGCCCTGTTCGCAACAACGCGTAAGTTGCGGTCTATCAGGGAATATGTCCTGGGAGAATGAGAACAGCTACAACTTGTTACGTCTAGTATGCCGGTCGTGGCCTATTGAGTGAACGACGCTTTCCTCCACAGGTTCGCCTTTGTGGTGCTGGAAGAGAGATAAAGGCGCATTTGTGTACTGTAAGCACCACAGGGCTAAGTAGCTGGACATCTGGGAAATCTCCTCAGAGAATGAGAACAGATGCAGCTAGGTCGGTTAGGCCGTGCGGGCCATAGCGAGTGAACCCCGTGGTCCTCGATTGCATCTGATTTGTGGTCGGGAAGAGAGATATAGGCTCATTTGTGTCCTCTACGCACCAGCGGGGTGTGTAGGAAATACAAAGAAATATCTCCACGGTGAATTCGTACAGCTGCAGCTTGTTCATGTACGCTGGTTGGGACTTAGCGAGTGACCCCCGCTGTTCTCAGAGGTAAGATGTGCTCTGTGTTGCTGGAAGAGAGATAAAGGCTCACGTGTCCTGTAGGCACCAGCGGGGTAAGTCGCCCTATATCAGGGACTAGGCTCCTGAGTGAATGAGAACAGCTGCTGCTCCGTACTGTAGGCCGGTCAGGCCATAGCGAGTGAACGCCACTGTCCTCCATAGGATCTGCTATATTGAGTAAACGCCGCTGTCCTTGACAAGATCTGCATTGGTGTGCTGGAAGAGCGATAAAGGATAATTTATGTATTTTACGCACCACCGAGATGAATAGCTATATACGTTCTCAGTGAATGAGAACAGCTGCAGCTTGTTATTGGAGGCTTGACGGGCCATAGAGAGTAAACTCTCCGCTGTCCTAGATCCAATCTGCGTGGTGGTGCTGGAATTGAGATAAAGGCTCATTTACATCCTGTAGGCACCACAGGGGCAACTAGCTGTACATCACGTAACATCTCCTCGGTGAATGAGAACAGCTGCAGCTTGTTAGAGTAGGCTGATCGGGCGGGCCATAGACAGTGAACTCCTCTGTCCTCGATTGGATCGCTATGTGGTGCTGGAAGAGTGATCAAGGCTCATTTATAATCTCTCTACACCACCGGGTAAGTAGCTGTGTATCAGGAGAGATCTGCGAGCTGAATGATTACAGCTGCAGCTTGATAGGTAGGCTCGTGGGGCCATAGCGAATAAACTCCGCTGTCCTAGTTTCAATCGGCTTAGGGGTGCTGGAAGAGAGATCAAGGCTCCTTTGAGTCCTCTTCGCACCAGGAAATACCTCCACGGTGAATGAGAACAGCTGCAGCTTGTTAAGGTAGCCTGGTGGGAACATTGCGAGTGAACTCCGCTCTTCTGGAAGGGATCTGCTTTAAAGCGCTGGAAGAGAAATAAAGGCCACACGCACAATGGAGGTAAGTAGCTGTATATCAGGAAATATCTCCGAGCTGAATGATTACAGCTGCAGCTTGATAGGGTAGGATCGTGGGGCCATAGGGAATAAACTCCGCTGTCCTAGATTCAATCGGCGTTGGGGTGCTGGAAGAGAGATAAAGGCTCATTTGTGTCCTCTTCGCACCAGCGGGGTAAGTAGCAAATATTAGGAACTATCTCCACGTTGAATTAGTACAGCTGCAGCTTGTTCATGTACGAAGGTCGGGTCTTAGCGAGTGACCCCCGCTGTTTTCAGAGGTAGGATGTGCTTAGTGTTGCTGGAAGAGAGATAAAGGTTCACCTGTGTCCTCTAGGCACCAGCAGGAAATAGCTCCACGGTGAATGAGAACAGCTGCAACTTGTTAAGGTAGCCTGGTCGGGACATAGCGAGTGAACTCGGCTATTCTCCATAGGATCTGCTTTATGGTGCTGGAAGAGAGATAAAGGCTCATTGATACACTGTACGAACAACGCAGGTAAGTATCTGTATATCAGGGAATATCTCCTCGGTGAATGAGAACAGCTGCAGCTTGTTTGGGTAGGCCTTCGGGCCAAAGCGCGAAAACTCCGCTGTCTTCGATTGGAACTGCTTTGTGATGCTGGAATAGAGAAGGGCTCATTTATGACCTGTACTCACCACCGGAGTGAGTTGTGGTACATCAGGAAATATCTCCTCGGCTAAGGAGAACAGCTGAATCTTCAGGCCATCTTTCAGGCCACAGCGGTTGAACACTGCTGTTCTAGAGAAGACATGCTTTGTGGTGGTGGAAGACAGAAAATGCTCATTTGTGCCTGTACGCACCACCGGGGTAAGTACCTGTACATCACAGAATGTATCCGTCGTGAATCCGAGCAGCTGCTGCTTGTTGAAGTAGGCCGTTCGGGCCATAGCCAGGGAACTCCGCTGTCCTCGATTGGATCTGCTTTGTGGTGCTGGAACAGAGATAAAGGCTCATTAATGCCCTGTTCGCAACAACGCGTAAGTTGCGGTCTATCAGGGAATATGTCCTGGGAGAATGAGAACAGCTACAACTTGTTACGTCTAGTATGCCGGTCGTGGCCTATTGAGTGAACGACGCTTTCCTCCACAGGTTCGCCTTTGTGGTGCTGGAAGAGAGATAAAGGCGCATTTGTGTACTGTAAGCGCCACAGGGCTAAGTAGCTGGACATCTGGGAAATCTCCTCAGAGAATGAGAACAGATGCAGCTAGGTCGGTTAGGCCGTGCGGGCCATAGCGAGTGAACCCCGTGGTCCTCGATTGCATCTGATTTGTGGTCGGGAAGAGAGATATAGGCTCATTTGTGTCCTCTACGCACCAGCGGGGTGTGTAGGAAATACAAAGAAATATCTCCACGGTGAATTCGTACAGCTGCAGCTTGTTCATGTACGCTGGTTGGGACTTAGCGAGTGACCCCCGCTGTTCTCAGAGGTAGGATGTGCTCTGTGTTGCTGGAAGAGAGATAAAGGCTCACGTGTCCTGTAGGCACCAGCGGGGTAAGTCGCCCTATATCAGGGACTAGGCTCCTGAGTGAATGAGAACAGCTGCTGCTCCGTACTGTAGGCCGGTCAGGCCATAGCGAGTGAACGCCACTGTCCTCCATAGGATCTGCTATATTGAGTAAACGCCGCTGTCCTTGACAAGATCTGCATTGGTGTGCTGGAAGAGCGATAAAGGATAATTTATGTATTTTACGCACCACCGAGATGAATAGCTATATACCTTCTCAGTGAATGAGAACAGCTGCAGCTTGTTATTGGAGGCTTGACGGGCCATAGAGAGTAAACTCCGCTGTCCTAGATCCAATCTGCGTGGTGGTGCTGGAATTGAGATAAAGGCTCATTTACATCCTGTAGGCACCACAGGGGCAACTAGCTGTACATCACGTAACATCTCCTCGGTGAATGAGAACAGCTGCAGCTTGTTAGAGTAGGCTGATCGGGCGGGCCATAGACAGTGAACTCCTCTGTCCTCGATTGGATCGCTATGTGGTGCTGGAAGAGTGATCAAGGCTCATTTATAATCTCTCTACACCACCGGGTAAGTAGCTGTGTATCAGGAGAGATCTGCGAGCTGAATGATTACAGCTGCAGCTTGATAGGTAGGCTCGTGGGGCCATAGCGAATAAACTCCGCTGTCCTAGTTTCAATCGGCTTAGGGGTGCTGGAAGAGAGATCAAGGCTCCTTTGAGTCCTCTTCGCACCAGGAAATACCTCCACGGTGAATGAGAACAGCTGCAGCTTGTTAAGGTAGCCTGGTGGGAACATTGCGAGTGAACTCCGCTCTTCTCGAAGGGATCTGCTTTAAAGTGCTGGAAGAGAAATAAAGGCCACACGCACAATGGAGGTAAGTAGCTGTATATCAGGAAATATCTCCGAGCTGAATGATTACAGCTGCAGCTTGATAGGGTAGGATCGTGGGGCCATAGGGAATAAACTCCGCTGTCCTAGATTCAATCGGCGTTGGGGTGCTGGAAGAGAGATAAAGGCTCATTTGTGTCCTCTTCGCACCAGCGGGGTAAGTAGCAAATATTAGGAACTATCTCCACGTTGAATTAGTACAGCTGCAGCTTGTTCATGTACGAAGGTCGGGTCTTAGCGAGTGACCCCCGCTGTTTTCAGAGGTAGGATGTGCTTAGTGTTGCTGGAAGAGAGATAAAGGTTCACCTGTGTCCTCTAGGCACCAGCAGGAAATAGCTCCACGGTGAATGAGAACAGCTGCAACTTGTTAAGGTAGCCTGGTCGGGACATAGCGAGTGAACTCGGCTATTCTCCATAGGATCTGCTTTATGGTGCTGGAAGAGAGATAAAGGCTCATTGATACACTGTACGAACAACGCAGGTAAGTATCTGTATATCAGGGAATATCTCCTCGGTGAATGAGAACAGCTGCAGCTTGTTTGGGTAGGCCTTCGGGCCAAAGCGCGAAAACTCCGCTGTCTTCGATTGGAACTGCTTTGTGATGCTGGAATAGAGAAGGGCTCATTTATGACCTGTACTCACCACCGGAGTGAGTTGTGGTACATCAGGAAATATCTCCTCGGCTAAGGAGAACAGCTGAATCTTCAGGCCATCTTTCAGGCCACAGCGGTTGAACACTGCTGTTCTAGAGAAGACATGCTTTGTGGTGGTGGAAGACAGAAAATGCTCATTTGTGCCTGTACGCACCACCGGGGTAAGTACCTGTACATCACAGAATGTATCCGTCGTGAATCCGAGCAGCTGCTGCTTGTTGAAGTAGGCCGTTCGGGCCATAGCCAGGGAACTCCGCTGTCCTCGATTGGATCTGCTTTGTGGTGCTGGAACAGAGATAAAGGCTCATTAATGCCCTGTTCGCAACAACGCGTAAGTTGCGGTCTATCAGGGAATATGTCCTGGGAGAATGAGAACAGCTACAACTTGTTACGTCTAGTATGCCGGTCGTGGCCTATTGAGTGAACGACGCTTTCCTCCACAGGTTCGCCTTTGTGGTGCTGGAAGAGAGATAAAGGCGCATTTGTGTACTGTAAGCGCCACAGGGCTAAGTAGCTGGACATCTGGGAAATCTCCTCAGAGAATGAGAACAGATGCAGCTAGGTCGGTTAGGCCGTGCGGGCCATAGCGAGTGAACCCCGTGGTCCTCGATTGCATCTGATTTGTGGTCGGGAAGAGAGATATAGGCTCATTTGTGTCCTCTACGCACCAGCGGGGTGTGTAGGAAATACAAAGAAATATCTCCACGGTGAATTCGTACAGCTGCAGCTTGTTCATGTACGCTGGTTGGGACTTAGCGAGTGACCCCCGCTGTTCTCAGAGGTAAGATGTGCTCTGTGTTGCTGGAAGAGAGATAAAGGCTCACGTGTCCTGTAGGCACCAGCGGGGTAAGTCGCCCTATATCAGGGACTAGGCTCCTGAGTGAATGAGAACAGCTGCTGCTCCGTACTGTAGGCCGGTCAGGCCATAGCGAGTGAACGCCACTGTCCTCCATAGGATCTGCTATATTGAGTAAACGCCGCTGTCCTTGACAAGATCTGCATTGGTGTGCTGGAAGAGCGATAAAGGATAATTTATGTATTTTACGCACCACCGAGATGAATAGCTATATACCTTCTCAGTGAATGAGAACAGCTGCAGCTTGTTATTGGAGGCTTGACGGGCCATAGAGAGTAAACTCCGCTGTCCTAGATCCAATCTGCGTGGTGGTGCTGGAATTGAGATAAAGGCTCATTTACATCCTGTAGGCACCACAGGGGCAACTAGCTGTACATCACGTAACATCTCCTCGGTGAATGAGAACAGCTGCAGCTTGTTAGAGTAGGCTGATCGGGCGGGCCATAGACAGTGAACTCCTCTGTCCTCGATTGGATCGCTATGTGGTGCTGGAAGAGTGATCAAGGCTCATTTATAATCTCTCTACACCACCGGGTAAGTAGCTGTGTATCAGGAGAGATCTGCGAGCTGAATGATTACAGCTGCAGCTTGATAGGTAGGCTCGTGGGGCCATAGCGAATAAACTCCGCTGTCCTAGTTTCAATCGGCTTAGGGGTGCTGGAAGAGAGATCAAGGCTCCTTTGAGTCCTCTTCGCACCAGGAAATACCTCCACGGTGAATGAGAACAGCTGCAGCTTGTTAAGGTAGCCTGGTGGGAACATTGCGAGTGAACTCCGCTCTTCTGGAAGGGATCTGCTTTAAAGCGCTGGAAGAGAAATAAAGGCCACACGCACAATGGAGGTAAGTAGCTGTATATCAGGAAATATCTCCGAGCTGAATGATTACAGCTGCAGCTTGATAGGGTAGGATCGTGGGGCCATAGGGAATAAACTCCGCTGTCCTAGATTCAATCGGCGTTGGGGTGCTGGAAGAGAGATAAAGGCTCATTTGTGTCCTCTTCGCACCAGCGGGGTAAGTAGCAAATATTAGGAACTATCTCCACGTTGAATTAGTACAGCTGCAGCTTGTTCATGTACGAAGGTCGGGTCTTAGCGAGTGACCCCCGCTGTTTTCAGAGGTAGGATGTGCTTAGTGTTGCTGGAAGAGAGATAAAGGTTCACCTGTGTCCTCTAGGCACCAGCAGGAAATAGCTCCACGGTGAATGAGAACAGCTGCAACTTGTTAAGGTAGCCTGGTCGGGACATAGCGAGTGAACTCGGCTATTCTCCATAGGATCTGCTTTATGGTGCTGGAAGAGAGATAAAGGCTCATTGATACACTGTACGAACAACGCAGGTAAGTATCTGTATATCAGGGAATATCTCCTCGGTGAATGAGAACAGCTGCAGCTTGTTTGGGTAGGCCTTCGGGCCAAAGCGCGAAAACTCCGCTGTCTTCGATTGGAACTGCTTTGTGATGCTGGAATAGAGAAGGGCTCATTTATGACCTGTACTCACCACCGGAGTGAGTTGTGGTACATCAGGAAATATCTCCTCGGCTAAGGAGAACAGCTGAATCTTCAGGCCATCTTTCAGGCCACAGCGGTTGAACACTGCTGTTCTAGAGAAGACATGCTTTGTGGTGGTGGAAGACAGAAAATGCTCATTTGTGCCTGTACGCACCACCGGGGTAAGTACCTGTACATCACAGAATGTATCCGTCGTGAATCCGAGCAGCTGCTGCTTGTTGAAGTAGGCCGTTCGGGCCATAGCCAGGGAACTCCGCTGTCCTCGATTGGATCTGCTTTGTGGTGCTGGAACAGAGATAAAGGCTCATTAATGCCCTGTTCGCAACAACGCGTAAGTTGCGGTCTATCAGGGAATATGTCCTGGGAGAATGAGAACAGCTACAACTTGTTACGTCTAGTATGCCGGTCGTGGCCTATTGAGTGAACGACGCTTTCCTCCACAGGTTCGCCTTTGTGGTGCTGGAAGAGAGATAAAGGCGCATTTGTGTACTGTAAGCACCACAGGGCTAAGTAGCTGGACATCTGGGAAATCTCCTCAGAGAATGAGAACAGATGCAGCTAGGTCGGTTAGGCCGTGCGGGCCATAGCGAGTGAACCCCGTGGTCCTCGATTGCATCTGATTTGTGGTCGGGAAGAGAGATATAGGCTCATTTGTGTCCTCTACGCACCAGCGGGGTGTGTAGGAAATACAAAGAAATATCTCCACGGTGAATTCGTACAGCTGCAGCTTGTTCATGTACGCTGGTTGGGACTTAGCGAGTGACCCCCGCTGTTCTCAGAGGTAAGATGTGCTCTGTGTTGCTGGAAGAGAGATAAAGGCTCACGTGTCCTGTAGGCACCAGCGGGGTAAGTCGCCCTATATCAGGGACTAGGCTCCTGAGTGAATGAGAACAGCTGCTGCTCCGTACTGTAGGCCGGTCAGGCCATAGCGAGTGAACGCCACTGTCCTCCATAGGATCTGCTATATTGAGTAAACGCCGCTGTCCTTGACAAGATCTGCATTGGTGTGCTGGAAGAGCGATAAAGGATAATTTATGTATTTTACGCACCACCGAGATGAATAGCTATATACCTTCTCAGTGAATGAGAACAGCTGCAGCTTGTTATTGGAGGCTTGACGGGCCATAGAGAGTAAACTCCGCTGTCCTAGATCCAATCTGCGTGGTGGTGCTGGAATTGAGATAAAGGCTCATTTACATCCTGTAGGCACCACAGGGGCAACTAGCTGTACATCACGTAACATCTCCTCGGTGAATGAGAACAGCTGCAGCTTGTTAGAGTAGGCTGATCGGGCGGGCCATAGACAGTGAACTCCTCTGTCCTCGATTGGATCGCTATGTGGTGCTGGAAGAGTGATCAAGGCTCATTTATAATCTCTCTACACCACCGGGTAAGTAGCTGTGTATCAGGAGAGATCTGCGAGCTGAATGATTACAGCTGCAGCTTGATAGGTAGGCTCGTGGGGCCATAGCGAATAAACTCCGCTGTCCTAGTTTCAATCGGCTTAGGGGTGCTGGAAGAGAGATCAAGGCTCCTTTGAGTCCTCTTCGCACCAGGAAATACCTCCACGGTGAATGAGAACAGCTGCAGCTTGTTAAGGTAGCCTGGTGGGAACATTGCGAGTGAACTCCGCTCTTCTGGAAGGGATCTGCTTTAAAGCGCTGGAAGAGAAATAAAGGCCACACGCACAATGGAGGTAAGTAGCTGTATATCAGGAAATATCTCCGAGCTGAATGATTACAGCTGCAGCTTGATAGGGTAGGATCGTGGGGCCATAGGGAATAAACTCCGCTGTCCTAGATTCAATCGGCGTTGGGGTGCTGGAAGAGAGATAAAGGCTCATTTGTGTCCTCTTCGCACCAGCGGGGTAAGTAGCAAATATTAGGAACTATCTCCACGTTGAATTAGTACAGCTGCAGCTTGTTCATGTACGAAGGTCGGGTCTTAGCGAGTGACCCCCGCTGTTTGCAGAGGTAGGATGTGCTTAGTGTTGCTGGAAGAGAGATAAAGGTTCACCTGTGTCCTCTAGGCACCAGCAGGAAATAGCTCCACGGTGAATGAGAACAGCTGCAACTTGTTAAGGTAGCCTGGTCGGGACATAGCGAGTGAACTCGGCTATTCTCCATAGGATCTGCTTTATGGTGCTGGAAGAGAGATAAAGGCTCATTGATACACTGTACGAACAACGCAGGTAAGTATCTGTATATCAGGGAATATCTCCTCGGTGAATGAGAACAGCTGCAGCTTGTTTGGGTAGGCCTTCGGGCCAAAGCGCGAAAACTCCGCTGTCTTCGATTGGAACTGCTTTGTGATGCTGGAATAGAGAAGGGCTCATTTATGACCTGTACTCACCACCGGAGTGAGTTGTGGTACATCAGGAAATATCTCCTCGGCTAAGGAGAACAGCTGAATCTTCAGGCCATCTTTCAGGCCACAGCGGTTGAACACTGCTGTTCTAGAGAAGACATGCTTTGTGGTGGTGGAAGACAGAAAATGCTCATTTGTGCCTGTACGCACCACCGGGGTAAGTACCTGTACGTCACAGAATGTATCCGTCGTGAATCCGAGCAGCTGCTGCTTGTTGAAGTAGGCCGTTCGGGCCATAGCCAGGGAACTCCGCTGTCCTCGATTGGATCTGCTTTGTGGCGCTGGAACAGAGATAAAGGCTGTAAGTTGCGGTCTATCAGGGAATATGTCCTGGGAGAATAAGAACTGCTACAACTTGTTACGTCTAGTATGCCGGTCGTGGCCTATTGAGTGAACGACGCTTTCCTCCACAGGTTCGCCTTTGTGGTGCTGGAAGAGAGATAAAGGCGCATTTGTGTACTGTAAGCACCACAGGGTTAAGTAGCTGGACATCTGGGAAATCTCAGAGAATGCGAACAGATGCAGCTAGGTCGGTTAGGCCGTGCGGGCCATAGCGAGTGAACCCCGTGGTCCTCGATTGCATCTGATTTGTGGTCGGGAAGAGAGATATAGGCTCATTTGTGTCCTCTACGCACCAGCGGGGTGTGTAGGAAATACAAAGAAATATCTCCACGGTGAATTCGTACAGCTGCAGCTTGTTCATGTACGCTGGTTGGGACTTAGCGAGTGACCCCCGCTGTTCTCAGAGGTAGGATGTGCTCTGTGTTGCTGGAAGAGAGATAAAGGCTCACGTGTCCTGTAGGCACCAGCGGGTTAAGTCGCCCTATATCAGGGACTAGCTGCTGCTCCGTACTGTAGGCCGGTCAGGCCATAGCGAGTGAACGCCACTGTCCTCCATAGGATCTGCTATATTGAGTAAACGCCGCTGTCCTTGACAAGATCTGCATTGGTGTGCTGGAAGAGCGATAAAGGATAATTTATGTATTTTACGCACCACCGAGATGAATAGCTATATACCTTCTCAGTGAATGAGAACAGATGCAGCTTGTTATTGGAGGCCTGACCGGCCATAGAGAGTAAACTCCGCTGTCCTAGATCGAATCTGCGTGGTGGTGCTGGAATTGAGATAAAGGCTCATTTACAAACTGTATGCACCACAGGGGCAACTAGCTGTACATCACGTAACATCTCCTCGGTGAATGAGAACAGCTGCAGCTTGTTAGAGTAGGCTGATCGGGCGGGCCATAGACAGTGAACTCCTCTGTCCTCGATTGGATCGCTATGTGGTGCTGGAAGAGTGATCAAGGCTCATTTATAATCTCTCTACACCACCGGGTAAGTAGCTGTGTATCAGGAAATATCTGCGAGCTGAATGATTACAGCTGCAGCTTGATAGGTAGGCTCGTGGGGCCATAGCGAATAAACTCCGCTGTCCTAGTTTCAATCGGCTTAGGGGTGCTGGAAGAGAGATCAAGGCTCCTTTGAGTCCTCTTCGCACCAGGAAATACCTCCACGGTGAATGAGAACAGCTGCAGCTTGTTAAGGTAGCCTGGTGGGAACATTGCGAGTGAACTCCGCTCTTCTCGAAGGGATCTGCTTTAAATTGCTGGAAGAGAAATAAAGAGAAATAAAGGCTACACGCACGATGGAGGTAAGTAGCTGTATATCAGGAAATATCTCCGAGCTGAATGATTACAGCTGCAGCTTGATAGGGTAGGATCGTGGGGCCATAGGGAATAAACTCCGCTGTCCTAGATTCAATCGGCGTTGGGGTGCTGGAAGAGAGATAAAGGCTCATTTGTGTCCTCTTCGGACCAGCGGGGTAAGTAGCAAATATTAGGAACTATCTCCACGGTGAATTAGTACAGCTGCAGCTTGTTCATGTACGAAGGTCGGGTCTTAGCGAGTGACCCCCGCTGTTTTCAGAGGTAGGATGTGCTTAGTGTTGCTGGAAGAGAGATAAAGGTTCACCTGTGTCCTCTAGGCACCAGCAGGAAATAGCTCCACGGTGAATGAGAACAGCTGCAACTTGTTAAGGTAGCCTGGTCGGGACATAGCGAGTGAACTCGGCTATTCTCCATAGGATCTGCTTTATGGTGCTGGAAGAGAGATAAAGGCTCATTGATATACTGTACGAACAACGCAGGTAAGTATCTGTATATCAGGGAATATCTCCTCGGTGAATGAGAACAGCTGCAGCTTGTTTGGGTAGGCCTTCGGGCCAAAGTGCGAAAGCTCCGCTGTCTTCGATTGCAACTGCTTTGTGATGCTGGAATAGAGAAGGGCTCATTTATGACCTGTACTCACCACCGCAGTGAGTCGTGTTACATCAGGAAATATCTCCTCGGCTAAGGAGAACAGCTGAATCTTCAGGCCATCTTTCAGTCCACAACGGTTGAACACTGCTGTTCTAGAGAAGACATGCTTTGTGGTGGTGGAAGACAGAAAATGCTCATTTGTGTCTGTACGCACCACCGGAGTAAGTACATGTACATCACAGAATGTATCCGTCGTGAATCCGAGCAGCTGCTGCTTGTTGAAGTAGGCCGTTCGGGCCATAGCCAGGGAACTCCGCTGTCCTCGATTGGATCTGCTTTGTGGCGCTGGAACAGAGATAAAGGCTCATTAATGCCCTGTTCGCAACAACGCGTAAGTTGCGGTCTATCAGGGAATATGTCCTGGGAGAATGAGAACAGCTACAACTTGTTACGTCTATTATGCCGGTCGTGGCCTATTGAGTGAACGACGCTTTCCTCCACAGGTTCGCCTTTGTGGTGCTGGAAGAGAGATAAAGGCGCATTTGTGTACTGTAAGCACCACAGGGCTAAGTAGCTGGACATCTGGGAAATCTCCTCAGAGAATGCGAACAGATGCAGCTAGGTCGGTTAGGCCGTGCGGGCCATAGCGAGTGAACCCCGTGGTCCTCGATTGCATCTGATTTGTGGTCGGGAAGAGAGATATAGGCTCATTTGTGTCCTCTACCCACCAGCGGGGTGTGTAGGAAATACAAAGAAATATCTCCACGGTGAATTCGTACAGCTGCAGCTTGTTCATGTACGCTGGTTGGGACTTAGCGAGTGACGCCCGCTGTTCTCAGAGGTAGGATGTGCTCTGTGTTGCTGGAAGAGAGATAAAGGCTCACGTGTCCTGTAGGCACCAGCGGGGTAAGTCGCCCTATATCAGGGACTAGCTCCTGAGTGAATGAGAACAGCTGCTGCTCCGTACTGTAGGCCGGTCAGGCCATAGCGAGTGAACGCCACTGTCCTCCATAGGATCTGCTATATTGAGTAAACGCCGCTGTCCTTGACAAGATCTGCATTGGTGTGCTGGAAGAGCGATAAAGGATAATTTATGTATTTTACGCACCACCGAGATGAATAGCTATATACCTTCTCAGTGAATGAGAACAGCTGCAGCTTGTTATTGGAGGCCTGACCGGCCATCGAGAGTAAACTCCGCTGTCCTAGATCGAATCTGCGTGGTGGTGCTGGAATTGAGATAAAGGCTCATTTACATCCTGTATGCACCACAGGGGCAACTAGCTGTACATCACGTAACATCTCCTCGGTGAATGAGAACAGCTGCAGCTTGTTAGAGTAGGCTGATCGGGCGGGCCATAGACAGTGAACTCCTCTGTCCTCGATTGGATCGCTATGTGGTGCTGGAAGAGTGATCAAGGCTCATTTATAATCTCTCTACACCACCGGGTAAGTAGCTGTGTATCAGGAAATATCTGCGAGCTGAATGATTACAGCTGCAGCTTGATAGGTAGGCTCGTGGGGCCATAGCGAATAAACTCCGCTGTCCTAGTTTCAATCGGCTTAGGGGTGCTGGAAGAGAGATCAAGGCTCCTTTGAGTCCTCTTCGCACCAGGAAATACCTCCACGGTGAATGAGAACAGCTGCAGCTTGTTAAGGTAGCCTGGTGGGAACATTGCGAGTGAACTCCGCTCTTCTCGAAGGGATCTGCTTTAAAGTGCTGGAAGAGAAATAAAGGCCACACGCACAATGGAGGTAAGTAGCTGTATATCAGGAAATATCTCCGAGCTGAATGATTACAGCTGCAGCTTGATAGGGTAGGATCGTGGGGCCATAGGGAATAAACTCCGCTGTCCTAGATTCAATCGGCGTTGGGGTGCTGGAAGAGAGATAAAGGCTCATTTGTGTCCTCTTCGCACCAGCGGGGTAAGTAGCAAATATTAGGAACTATCTCCACGGTGAATTAGTACAGCTGCAGCTTGTTCATGTACGAAGGTCGGGTCTTAGCGAGGGACCCCCGCTGTTTTCAGAGGTAGGATGTGCTTAGTGTTGCTGGAAGAGAGATAAAGGTTCACCTGTGTCCTCTAGGCACCAGCAGGAAATAGCTCCACGGTGAATGAGAACAGCTGCAACTTGTTAAGGTAGCCTGGTCGGGACATAGCGAGTGAACTCGGCTATTCTCCATAGGATCTGCTTTATGGTGCTGGAAGAGAGATAAAGGCTCATTGATATACTGTACGAACAACGCAGGTAAGTATCTGTATATCAGGGAATATCTCCTCGGTGAATGAGAACAGCTGCAGCTTGTTTGGGTAGGCCTTCGGGCCAAAGCGCGAAAGCTCCGCTGTCTTCGATTGGAACTGCTTT
This sequence comes from Perognathus longimembris pacificus, assembly GCF_023159225.1. NCBI lineage: Eukaryota > Metazoa > Chordata > Mammalia > Rodentia > Heteromyidae > Perognathus > Perognathus longimembris. The sequence continues at coordinate 18,409 of NW_025957009.1, forward strand.
GTGATGCTGGAATAGAGAAGGGCTCATTTATGACCTGTACTCACCACCGGAGTGAGTTGTGGTACATCAGGAAATATCTCCTCGGCTAAGGAGAACAGCTGAATCTTCAGGCCATCTTTCAGTCCACAGCGGTTGAACACTGCTGTTCTAGAGAAGACATGCTTTGTGGTGGTGGAAGACAGAAAATGCTCATTTGTGTCTGTACGCACCACCGGGGTAAGTACATGTACATCACAGAATGTATCCGTCGTGAATCCGAGCAGCTGCTGCTTGTTGAAGTAGGCCGTTCGGGCCATAGCCAGGGAACTCCGCTGTCCTCGATTGGATCTGCTTTGTGGCGCTGGAACAGAGATAAAGGCTGTAAGTTGCGGTCTATCAGGGAATATGTCCTGGGAGAATGAGAACAGCTACAACTTGTTACGTCTAGTATGCCGGTCGTGGCCTATTGAGTGAACGACGCTTTCCTCCACAGGTTCGCCTTTGTGGTGCTGGAAGAGAGATAAAGGCGCATTTGTGTACTGTAAGCACCACAGGGCTAAGTAGCTGGACATCTGGGAAATCTCCTCAGAGAATGCGAACAGATGCAGCTAGGTCGGTTAGGCCGTGCGGGCCATAGCGAGTGAACCCCGTGGTCCTCGATTGCATCTGATTTGTGGTCGGGAAGAGAGATATAGGCTCATTTGTGTCCTCCACCCACCAGCGAGGTGTGTAGGAAATACAAAGAAATATCTCCACGGTGAATTCGTACAGCTGCAGCTTGTTCATGTACGCTGGTTGGGACTTAGCGAGTGACCCCCGCTGTTCTCAGAGGTAGGATGTGCTCTGTGTTGCTGGAAGAGAGATAAAGGCTCACGTTTCCTGTAGGCACCAGCGGGGTAAGTCGCCCTATATCAGGGACTAGCTCCTGAGTGAATGAGAACAGCTGCTGCTCCGTACTGTAGGCCGGTCAGGCCATAGCGAGTGAACGCCACTGTCCTCCATAGGATCTGCTATATTGAGTAAACGCCGCTGTCCTTGACAAGATCTGCATTGGTGTGCTGGAAGAGCGATAAAGGATAATTTATGTATTTTACGCACCACCGAGATGAATAGCTATATACCTTCTCAGTGAATGAGAACAGCTGCAGCTTGTTATTGGAGGCCTGACCGGCCATAGAGAGTAAACTCCGCTGTCCTAGATCCAATCTGCGTGGTGGTGCTGGAATTGAGATAAAGGCTCATTTACATCCTGTATGCACCACAGGGGCAACTAGCTGTACATCACGTAACATCTCCTCGGTGAATGAGAACAGCTGCAGCTTGTTAGAGTAGGCTGATCGGGCGGGCCATAGACAGTGAACTCCTCTGTCCTCGATTGGATCGCTATGTGGTGCTGGAAGAGTGATCAAGGCTCATTTATAATCTCTCTACACCACCGGGTAAGTAGCTGTGTATCAGGAAATATCTGCGAGCTGAATGATTACAGCTGCAGCTTGATAGGTAGGCTCGTGGGGCCATAGCGAATAAACTCCGCTGTCCTAGTTTCAATCGGCTTAGGGGTGCTGGAAGAGAGATCAAGGCTCCTTTGAGTCCTCTTCACACTAGGAAATACCTCCACGGTGAATGAGAACAGCTGCAGCTTGTTAAGGTAGCCTGGTGGGAACATTGCGAGTGAACTCCGCTCTTCTCGAAGGGATCTGCTTTAAATTGCTGGAAGAGAAATAAAGGCTACACGCACAATGGAGGTAAGTAGCTGTATATCAGGAAATATCTCCGAGCTGAATGATTACAGCTGCAGCTTGATAGGGTAGGATCGTGGGGCCATAGGGAATAAACTCCGCTGTCCTAGATTCAATCGGCGTTGGGGTGCTGGAAGAGAGATAAAGGCTCATTTGTGTCCTCTTCGCACCAGCGGGGTAAGTAGCAAATATTAGGAACTATCTCCACGGTGAATTAGTACAGCTGCAGCTTGTTCATGTACGAAGGTCGGGTCTTAGCGAGTGACCCCCACTGTTTTCAGAGGTAGGATGTGCTTAGTGTTGCTGGAAGAGAGATAAAGGTTCACCTGTGTCCTCTAGGCACCAGCAGGAAATAGCTCCACGGTGAATGAGAACAGCTGCAACTTGTTAAGGTAGCCTGGTCGGGACATAGCGAGTGAACTCGGCTATTCTCCATAGGATCTGCTTTATGGTGCTGGAAGAGAGATAAAGGCTCATTGATATACTGTACGAACAACGCAGGTAAGTATCTGTATATCAGGGAATATCTCCTCGGTGAATGAGAACAGCTGCAGCTTGTTTGGGTAGGCCTTCGGGCCAAAGCGCGAAAGCTCCGCTGTCTTCGATTGGAACTGCTTTGTGATGCTGGAATAGAGAAGGGTTCATTTATGACCTGTACTCACCACCGCAGTGAGTCGTGTTACATCAGGAAATATCTCCTCGGCTAAGGAGAACAGCTGAATCTTCAGGGCATCTTTCAGTCCACAACGGTTGAACACTGCTGTTCTAGAGAAGACATGCTTTGTGGTGGTGGAAGACAGAAAATGCTCATTTGTGTCTGTACGCACCACCGGAGTAAGTACATGTACATCACAGAATGTATCCGTCGTGAATCCGAGCAGCTGCTGCTTGTTGAAGTAGGCCGTTCGGGCCATAGCCAGGGAACTACGCTGTCCTCGATTGGATCTGCTTTGTGGCGCTGGAACAGAGATAAAGGCTCATTAATGCCCTGTTCGCAACAACGCGTAAGTTGCGGTCTATCAGGGAATATGTCCTGGGAGAATGAGAACAGCTACAACTTGTTACGTCTATTATGCCGGTCGTGGCCTATTGAGTGAACGACGCTTTCCTCCACAGGTTCGCCTTTGTGGTGCTGGAAGAGAGATAAAGGCGCATTTGTGTACTGTAAGCACCACAGGGCTAAGTAGCTGGACATCTGGGAAATCTCCTCAGAGAATGCGAACAGATGCAGCTAGGTCGGTTAGGCCGTGCGGGCCATAGCGAGTGAACCCCGTGGTCCTCGATTGCATCTGATTTGTGGTCGGGAAGAGAGATATAGGCTCATTTGTGTCCTCTACCCACCAGCGGGGTGTGTAGGAAATACAAAGAAATATCTCCACGGTGAATTCGTACAGCTGCAGCTTGTTCATGTACGCTGGTTGGGACTTAGCGAGTGACGCCCGCTGTTCTCAGAGGTAGGATGTGCTCTGTGTTGCTGGAAGAGAGATAAAGGCTCACGTGTCCTGTAGGCACCAGCGGGGTAAGTCGCCCTATATCAGGGACTAGCTCCTGAGTGAATGAGAACAGCTGCTGCTCCGTACTGTAGGCCGGTCAGGCCATAGCGAGTGAACGCCACTGTCCTCCATAGGATCTGCTATATTGAGTAAACGCCGCTGTCCTTGACAAGATCTGCATTGGTGTGCTGGAAGAGCGATAAAGGATAATTTATGTATTTTACGCACCACCGAGATGAATAGCTATATACCTTCTCAGTGAATGAGAACAGCTGCAGCTTGTTATTGGAGGCCTGACCGGCCATAGAGAGTAAACTCCGCTGTCCTAGATCGAATCTGCGTGGTGGTGCTGGAATTGAGATAAAGGCTCATTTACATCCTGTATGCACCACAGGGGCAACTAGCTGTACATCACGTAACATCTCCTCGGTGAATGAGAACAGCTGCAGCTTGTTAGAGTAGGCTGATCGGGCGGGCCATAGACAGTGAACTCCTCTGTCCTCGATTGGATCGCTATGTGGTGCTGGAAGAGTGATCAAGGCTCATTTATAATCTCTCTACACCACCGGGTAAGTAGCTGTGTATCAGGAGAGATCTGCGAGCTGAATGATTACAGCTGCAGCTTGATAGGTAGGCTCGTGGGGCCATAGCGAATAAACTCCGCTGTCCTAGTTTCAATCGGCTTAGGGGTGCTGGAAGAGAGATCAAGGCTCCTTTGAGTCCTCTTCGCACCAGGAAATACCTCCACGGTGAATGAGAACAGCTGCAGCTTGTTAAGGTAGCCTGGTGGGAACATTGCGAGTGAACTCCGCTCTTCTCGAAGGGATCTGCTTTAAATTGCTGGAAGAGAAATAAAGGCTACACGCACAATGGAGGTAAGTAGCTGTATATCAGGAAATATCTCCGAGCTGAATGATTACAGCTGCAGCTTGATAGGGTAGGATCGTGGGGCCATAGGGAATAAACTCCGCTGTCCTAGATTCAATCGGCGTTGGGGTGCTGGAAGAGAGATAAAGGCTCATTTGTGTCCTCTTCGCACCAGCGGGGTAAGTAGCAAATATTAGGAACTATCTCCACGGTGAATTAGTACAGCTGCAGCCTGTTCATGTACGAAGGTCGGGTCTTAGCGAGTGACCCCCGCTGTTTTCAGAGGTAGGATGTGCTTAGTGTTGCTGGAAGAGAGATAAAGGTTCACCTGTGTCCTCTAGGCACCAGCAAGAAATAGCTCCACGGTGAATGAGAACACCTGCAACTTGTTCAGGTAGCCTGGTCGGGCCATAGCAAGTGAACTCCGCTATTCTCCATAGGATCTGCTTTATGGTGAAGGAAGAGACATAAAGCCTCATTGATATACCTTTATCTCTCTCACCTATGCAATATTTTCATGTCGTTCCTAAATGAGCTTTTATCTCTCTCCCCTCACCACAAATCAGATTCTTCTGAGGAGTTCCCAGTACATTATCCTTTCCCCTGTGTAATTACCTTAACAAGCTCCAGCTGTTTTTATTCTCAGAAGGTTTACTCCCTGATACACAGCTGCCTACCCCCTTCGTAAGTGCAGGTCTAAAATGAGCTTCTTTCTCTTTTCCCTCACCACATTGCAGATTCTTTTGGGGAGTTACCAGTACAGTAACCATACCAGGAAGTACTTAATTTATTAAGCTCCTGCTTTTCTTAATCTCAGTGGAGATATTTACTGATAAACAGCTACGTACGCAGCATGTTCAAGTCGTTCCTAAATGAGCTGTTTTCTCTGTTCCCTCACCACAATCCAGATTCTTTTGGGGAGATACCAGTACAGTAACCATACCAGGAAGTACTTAATTTATTTAGCTACTGCTTTTCTTAATCTCAGTGGAGATATTTACTGATAAACAGCTACGTATGCAGCATGTTCATGTCGTTCCTAAATGAGCTTTTATCTCTCTCCCCTCACCACAAATCAGATTCTTCTGAGGAATTCCTAGTACATTATCCTTTCCCCTGTGTAATAACCTTAACAAGCTCCAGCTGTTTTTCTTCTCAGAAGGTTTACTCCCTGATATACAACTGCCTACCCCCTTCGTAAGTGCAGGTCCTAAATGAGCTTTTTTCTCTGTTCCCTCACCACAATCCAGATTCTTTTGGGGAGTTACCAGTACGGTAACCATACCAGGACGTACTTAATTTATTAAGCTACTGCTTTTCTTAATCTCAGTGGAGATATTTACTGATAAACAGCTACCTACGCAGCATGTTCATGTCGTTCCTAAATGACCTTTTATCTCTCTCCTCTCACAACAAATCAGATTCTTCTGAGGAGTTCCCGGTACATTATCCTTTCCCCTGTGTAATTACCTTAACAAGCTCCAGCTGTTTTTATTCTCAGAAGGTTTACTCCCTGATATACAGCTGCCTACCCCCTTCGTTAGTGCTGGTCCTAAATGAGCTTTTTTCTCTGTTCCCTCACCACAATCCAGATTCTTTTGGGGAGTTACCAGTACAGTAACCATACCAGGAAGTACTTAATTTATTAAGCTACTGCTTTTCTTAATCTCAGTGGAGATATTTACTGATAAACAGCTACCTACGCAGCATGTTCATGTCGTTCCTAAATGAGCTGTTATCTCTCTCCCCTCACCAAAATCAGATTCTTCTGAGGAGTTCCCAGTACATTATCCTTTCCCCTGTGTAATTACCTTAACAAGCTCCAGCTGTTTTTATTCTCAGAAGGTTTACTCCCTGATATACAGCTGCCTACCCCCTTCATAAGTGCAGGTCCTAAATGAGCTTTTTTCTCTGTTCCCTCACCACAATCCAGATTCTTTTGGGGAGTTACCAGTACAGTAACCATACCAGGAAGTACTTTATTTATTAAGCTACTGCTTTTCTTAATCTCAGTGGAGGTATTTACTGATAAACTGCTACCTACGCAGCATGTTCATGTCGTTCCTAAATGAGCTTTTATCTCTCTCCCCTCACCACAAATCAGATTCTTCTGAGGAGTTCCCAGTACATTATCCTTTCCCCTGGGTAATTACCTTAAGAAGCTCCAGCTGTTTTTATTCTCAGAAGGTTTACTCCCTGATATACAACTGCCTACCCCCTTCGTAAGTCCAGGTCCTAAATGAGCTTTTTTCTCTGTTCCCTCACCACAATCCAGATTGTTTTGGGGAGTTACCAGTACAGTAAACATACCAGGAAGTACTTTAATTTATTAAGCTTCTGCTTTTCTTAATCTCAGTGGAGATATTTACTGATAAACAGCTACCTACGCAGAATGTTCATGTCGTTCCTAAATGAGCTTTTATCTCTCTACCCTCACCACAAATTAGATTCTTCTGAGGAGTGCCCAGTACATTATCCTTTCCCCTGTGTAATTACCTTAACAAGTTCCAGCTGTTTTTATTCTCAGAAGTTTTACTCCCTGATATACAGCTGCCTACCCCCTTCTTAAGTGCAGGTCCTAAATGAGCTTTATTCTCTGTTCCCTCACCACCATCCAGATTCTTTTGGGGAGTTACCAGTACAGTAACCATACCAGGAAGTACTTAATTTATTAAGCTACTGCTTTTCTTAATCTCAGTGGAGATATTTACTGATAAACAGCTACCTACGCAGCATGTTCATGTCGTTCCTAAACGAGCTTTTATCTCTCTCCCCTCACCACAAATCAGAATCTTCTGAGGAGTTCCCAGTACATTATCCTTTCCCCTGTGTAATTACCTAAACAAGCTCCAGCTCTTTTTATTCTCAGAAGGTTTACTCCCTGATATACAGCTGCATACACCCTTCGTAAGTGCAGGTCCTAAATGAGCTTTTTTCTATGTTCTCTCACCACAATCCAGATTCTTTTGGGGAGTTACCAGTACAGTAACCATACCAGGAAGTACTTAATTTATTAAGCTACTGCTTTTCTTAATCTCAGTGGAGATATTTACTGATAAACAGCTACCTACGCAGTATGTTCATGTCGTTCCTAAATGAGCTTTTATCTCTCCCCCCTCACCACATATCAGATTCTTCTGAGGAGTTCCCAGTACATTATCCTTTCCCCTGTGTAGTTACCTTAACAAGCTCCAGCTGTTTTTATTCTTAGAAGGTTTACTCCCTGATATACAGCTGCCTACCCCCTTCGTAAGTGCAGGTCTTAAATGAGCTTTATTCTCTATTCCCTCACGACAATCCAGATTCTTTTGGGGAGTTACCAGTACAGTAACCATACCAGGAAGTACTTAATTTATTAAGCTACTGCTTTTCTTAATCTCAGTGGAGATATTTACTGATAAACAGCTACCTACGCCGCATGTTCATGTCGTTCCTAAATGAGCTGTTATCTCTCTCCCCTCACCAAAATCAGATTCTTCTGAGGAGTTCCCAGTACATTATCCTTTCCCCTGTGTAATTACCTTAACAAGCTCCAGCTGTTTTTATTCTCAGAAGGTTTACTCCCTGATATACAGCTGCTTACCCCCTTCGTAAGTGCAGGTCCTAAATGAGCTTTTTTCTCTGTTCCCTCACCACAATCCAGATTCTTTGGGGAGTTACCAGTACAGTAACCATACCAGGAAATACTTAATTTATTAAGCTACTGCTTTTCTTAATCTCAGTGGAGATATTTACTGATAAACAGCTACCTACGCAGCATGTTCATGTCGTTCCTAAATGAGCTTTTATCTCTCTCCCCTCACCACAAATCAGATTCTTCTGAGGAGTTCCCGGTACATTATCCTTTCCACTGTGTACTTACCTTAACAAGCTCAAGCTGTTTTTATTCTCAGAAGGTTTACTCCCTGATATACAGCTGCCTACCCCCTTTGTAAGTGCAGGTCCTAAATGAGCTTTTTTCTCTGTTCCCTCACCACAATCCAGATTCTTTTGGGGAGTTACCAGTACAGTAACCATACAAGGAAGTACTTAATTTATTAAGCTACTGCTTTTCTTAATCTCAGTGGAGATATTTACTGATAAACAGCTACCTACGCAGCATGTTCATGTCGTTCCTAAATGAGCTTTTATCTCCCCTCACCACAAATCAGATTCTTCTGAGGAGTTCCCAGTACATTATCCTTTAACCTATGTAATTACCTTAACAAGCTCCAGCTGTTTTTATTCTCAGAAGGTTTACTCCCTGATATACAACTGCCTACCCCCTTCGTAAGTCCAGGTCCTAAATGAGCTTTTTTCTCTGTTCCCTCACCAAAATCCAGATTCTTTTGGGGAGTTACCAGTACAGTAACCATATCAGGAAGTACTTTAATTTATTAAGCTTCTGCTTTTCTTAATCTCAGTGGAGATATTTACTGATAAACAGCTACCTACGCAGAACATTCATGTCGTTCTTAAATGAGCTTTTATCTCTCTCCCCTCACCACATATCAGATTCTTCTGAGGAGTTCCCAGTACATTATCCTTTCCCCTGTCTAATTACCGTAACAAGTTCCAGCTGTTTTTATTCTCAGAAGGTTTACTCCCTGATATACAGCTGCCTACACCCTTCTTAAGTGCAGGTCCTAAATGGCTTTATTCTCTGTTCCCTCACCACAATCCAGACTCTTTTGGGGAGTTACCAGTACAGTAACCATACCAGGAATTACTTAATTTATTAAGGTACTGCTTATCTTAATCTCAGTGGAGATATTTACTGATAAACAGCTACCTACGCAGCATGTTCATGTCGTTCCTAAATGAGCTTTTATCTCTCTCCCCTCACCACAAATCAGATTTTTCTGAGGAGTTCCCAGTACATTATCCTTTCCCCTGTGTAATTACCTAAACAAGCTCCAGCTGTTTTTATTTTCAGAAGGTTTACTCCCTGATATACAGCTGCCTGCCCACCTTCGTAAGTGCAGGTTCTAAATGAGCTTTTTTCTCTGTTCCCTCACCACAATTCAGATTCTTTTGGGGAGTTACCAGTACAGTAACCATACCAGGAAGTACTTAATTTATTTAGCTACTGCTTTGCTTTATCTCAGTGGAGATATTTACTGATAAACAGCTACCTACGCAGCATGTTCATGTCGTTCCTTAATGAGCTTTTATCTCTCTCCCCTCTCCCCAAATTAGATTCTTCTGAGGAGTTCCCAGTACATTATCCTTTCCCCTGTGTAATTACCTTAACAAGCTCCAGCTGTTTTTATTCTCAGAAGGTTTACTCCCTGATATACAGCTGCATACACCCTTCGTAAGTGCAGGTTCTAAATGAGCTTTTTTCTCTGTTCCCTCACCACAATCCAGATTCTTTTGGGGAGTTACCAGTACATTAACCATACCAGGAAGTACTTAATTTATTAAGCTACTGCTTTTCTTATTCTCAGTGGAGATATTTACTGATAAACAGCTACCTACGCAGCATGTTCATGTCGTTCCTAAATGAGCTTTTATCTCTCTCCCCTCACCACAAATCAGATTCTTTTGAGGAGTTCCCACTACATTATCCTTTCCCCTGTGTAATTACCTTAACAAGCTCCAGCTGTTTTTATTCTCCGAAGGTTTACTCCCTGATATACAGCTGCCTACCCCCTTCGTAAGTGCAGGTCCTAAATGGCTTTTTTCTCTGTTCCCTCACCACAATCCAGATTCTTTTGGGGAGTTACCAGTACAGTAACCATACCAGGAAGTACTTAATTTATTAAGCTACTGCTTTTCTTAATCTCAGTGGAGATATTTACTGATAAACAGCTACCTACGCAGCATGTTCATGTCGTTCCTAAATGAGCTTTTATCTCTCTCCCCTCACCACAAATCAGATTCTTCTGAGGAGTTCCCAGTACATTATCCTATCCTCTGTGTAATTACCTTAACAAACTCCAGCTGTTTTTATTCTCAGAAGGTTTACTCACTGATATACAGCTGCCTACCCCCTTCGTAAGTGCAGGTCCTAAATGAGCTTTTTTCTCTGTTCCCTCACCACAATCCAGATTCTTTTGGGGAGTTACCAGTACAGTAAACATAACAGGAAGTACATAATTTATTAAGCTACTGCTTTTCTTAATCTCAGTGGAGATATTTACTGATAAACAGCTACCTACGCAGCATGTTCATGTCGTTCCTAAATGAGCTTTTTTGTCTGTTCCCTTACCACAATCCAGATTCTTTTGGGGAGTTACCAGTACAGTATCCATACCAGGAAGTACTTGATTTATTAAGCTACTGCTTTTCTTAATCTCAGTGGATATATTTACTGATAAACACCTACCTACGCAGCATGTTCATGTCGTTCCTAAATGAGCTTTTATCTCTCTCCCCTCACCACAAATCAGATTCTTCTGAGGAGTTCCCAGTACATTATCCTTTCCGCTGTGTAATTACCTTAACAAGCTCCAGCTGTTTTTATTCTCAGAAGGTTTACTCCCTGATATACAGCTGCCTACCCCCTTCGTAAGTGCAGGTCCTAAATGAGCGTTTTTCTCTGTTCCTTCACCACAATCCAGATTATCTTGGTGAGTTACCTGTACAGTAACCATACCAGGAAGTACTTAATTTATTAAGCTACTGCTTTTCTTAATCTCAGTGGAGATATTTACTGATAAACAGCTACGTACGCATCATGTTCATGTCGTTCCTAAATATGCTTTTATCTCTCTCCCCTCACCACAAATCAGATTCTTCTGAGGAGTTCCCAGTACATTATCCTTTCCCCTGTGTAATTACCTTAACAAGCTCCAGCTGTTTTTATTCTCAGAAGGTTTACTCCCTGATATACAGCTGCCTACCCCGTTCGTCAGTGCAGGTCCTAAATGAGCTTTTTTCTCTGTTCCCTCACCACAATCCAGATTCTTTTGGGTAGTTACCAGTACAGTAACAATACCAGGAAGTACTTAATTTATTAAGCTACTCCTTTTTTTAATCTCAGTGGAGATATTTACTGATAAACAGCTACCTACGCAGCATGTTCATGTCGTTCCTAAATGAGCTTTCATCTCTCTCCCCTCACCACAAATCAGATTCTTCTGAGGAGTTCCCAGTGCATTATCCTTTCCCCTGTGTGGTTACCTTAACAAGCTCCAGCTGTTTTTATTCTCAGAAGGTTTACTCCCGGATATACAGCTGCCTACCCCCTTCGTAAGTGCAGGTCCTAAATTAGCTTTTTTCTCTGTTCCCTCACCACAATCCAGATTCTTTTGGGGAGTTACCAGTACAGGAACCATACCAGGAAGTACTTAATTTATTAAGATACTGCTTTTCTTAATCTCAGTGGAGATATTTACTGATAAACAGCTACCTACGCAGCATGTTCATGTCGTTCCTAAATGAGCTTTTATCTCTCTCCCCTCACCACAAATCAGATTCTTCTGAGGAGTTCCCAGTACATTATCCTTTCTCCTGTGTAATTGCCTTAACAAGCTCCATCTGTTTTTATTCTCAGAAGGTTTACTCCCTGATATACAGCTGCCTGCCCCTTTCGTAAGTGCAGGTCCTAAATGAGCTTTTTCTCTGTTCCCTCACCACAATCCAGATTTTCTTTTTGGGAGTTACCAGTACAGTAACCATACCAGGAAGTATTTAATTTATTAAGCTACTGTTTTTCTTAAACCCAGTGGAGATATTTACTGATAAACAGCTACCTACGCAGCATGCACATGTCGTTCCTAAATGAGCTTTTATCTCTCTCCCCTCACCACAAATCAGATTCTTCTGAGGAGTTCCCAGTACATTATCCTTTCTCCTGTGTAATTACCTTAACAAGCTCCAGCTGTTTTTAGTCTCAGAAGGTTTACTCCCTGATATACAGCTGCCTGCCCCCTTCGTAAGTGCAGGTCCTAAATGAGCTTTTTTCTCTGTTCCCTCACCACAATCCAGATTCTCTTTTTGGGAGTTACCAGTACAGTAACCATACCAGGAAGTATTTAATTTATTAAGCTACTGTTTTTCTTAAACCCAGTGGAGATATTTACTGATAAACAGCTACCTACGCAGCATGTTCATGTCGTTCCTAAATGAGCTTTTATCTCTCTCCCCTCACCACAAATCAGATTCTTCTGAGGAGTTCCCAGTACATTATCCTTTCCCCTGTGTAATTACCTTAACAAGCTCCAGCTGTTTTTATTCTCAGAAGTTTTACTCCCTGATATACAGCTGCCTACCCCTTCGTAAGTGCAGGTCCTAAATGAGCTTTTTTCTCTGTTCCCTCACCACAATCCAGATTCTTTCGGGGAGTTACCAGTACAGTAACCATACCAGGAAGTACATAATTTATTAAGCTACTGCTTTTCTTAATCTCAGTGGAGATATTTACTGATAAACAGCTACCTACGCAGCATGTTCATGTCGTTCCTAAATGAGCTTTTATCTCTCTCCCTTCACCACAAACCAGATTCTTCTGAGGAGTTCCCAGTACATTATCCTTTCCCCTGTGTAATTACCTGACCAAGCTCCAGTCGTTTTTATTCTCAGAAGGTTTACTCCCTGATAAACAGCTGCCTAACCCCTTTGTAAGTGCAGGTCCTAAATGAGCTTTTTCTCTGTTCCCTCACCACAATCTAGATTCTTTTCGGGAGTTACCAGTACTGTAACCATACCAGGAAGTACTTAATTTATTAAGCTACTGCTTTTCTTAATCTCACTGGAGATATTTACTGATAAACAGCTACCTACGCAGCATGTTCATGTCGTTCCTAAATGAGCTTTTATCTCTCTCCCCTCACCACAAATCAGATTCTTCTGAGGAGTTCCCAGTACATTATCCTTTCCCCTGTGTAATTACCTTAACAAGCTCCAGCTGTTTATATTCTCAGAAGGTTTACTCCCTGATATACAGCTGCCTACCCCCTCCGTAAGTGCAGGTCCTAAATGAGCTTTTTTCTCTGTTCTTTCACCACAATCCAGATTCTCTTTTGGGGAGTTACCAGTACAGTAACCATACCAGGAAGTACTTAATTTATTAAGCTACTGCTTTTCTTTATCTCAGTGGAGATATTTACTGATAAACAGCTACCTATGCAGCATGTTCATGTCGTTCCTAAATGAGCTTTTATCTCTCTCCCCTCACCACAATTCAGATTCTTCTGAGGAGTTCCCAGTACATTATCCTTTCCCATGTGTAATTACCTTAACAAGCTCCAGCTGTTTTTATTCTCAGAAGGTTTACTCCCTGATATACAGCTGCCTACCCCCTTCGTAAGTGCAGGTCCTAAATGAGCTTTTTTCTTTTCCCTCACCACAATCCAGATTCTTTTGGGGAGTTACCAGTACAGGAACCATACCAGGAAGTACTTAATTTATTAAGCTACTGCTTTTCTTAATCTCAGTGGAGATATTTACTGATAAACAGCTACCTACGCAGCATGTTCATGTCGTTCCTAAATGAGCTTTTTTGTCTGTTCCCTTACCACAATCCAGATTCTTTTGGGGAGTTACCAGTACAGTATCCATACCAGGAAGTACTTCATTTATTAAGCTACTGCTTTTCTTAATCTCAGTGGATATATTTACTGATAAACACCTACCTACGCAGCATGTTCATGTCGTTCCTAAATGAGCTTTTATCTCTCTCCCCTCACCACAAATCAGATTCTTCTGAGGAGTTCCCAGTACATTATCCTTTCCGCTGTGTAATTACCTTAACAAGCTCCAGCTGTTTTTATTCTCAGAAGGTTTACTCCCTGATATACAGCTGCCTACCCCCTTCGTAAGTGCAGGTCCTAAATGAGCGTTTTTCTCTGTTCCTTCACCACAATCCAGATTATCTTGGGGAGTTACGAGGACAGTAACCATACCAGGAAGTACTTAATTTATTAAGCTACTGCTTTTCTTTATCTCAGTGGAGATATTTACTGATAAACAGCTACCTATGCAGCATGTTCATGTCGTTCCTAAATGAGCTTTTATCTCTCTCCCCTCACCACAATTCAGATTCTTCTGAGGAGTTCCCAGTACATTATCCTTTCCCATGTGTAATTACCTTAACAAGCTCCAGCTGTTTTTATTCTCAGAAGGTTTACTCCCTGATATACAGCTGCCTACCCCCTTCGTAAGTGCAGGTCCTAAATGAGCTTTTTTCTTTTCCCTCACCACAATCCAGATTCTTTTGGGGAGTTACCAGTACAGGAACCATACCAGGAAGTACTTAATTTATTAAGCTACTGCTTTTCTTAATCTCAGTGGAGATATTTACTGATAAACAGCTACCTACGCAGCATGTTCATGTCGTTCCTAAATGAGCTTTTTTGTCTGTTCCCTTACCACAATCCAGATTCTTTTGGGGAGTTACCAGTACAGTATCCATACCAGGAAGTACTTGATTTATTAAGCTACTGCTTTTCTTAATCTCAGTGGATATATTTACTGATAAACACCTACCTACGCAGCATGTTCATGTCGTTCCTAAATGAGCTTTTATCTCTCTCCCCTCACCACAAATCAGATTCTTCTGAGGAGTTCCCAGTACATTATCCTTTCCGCTGTGTAATTACCTTAACAAGCTCCAGCTGTTTTTATTCTCAGAAGGTTTACTCCCTGATATACAGCTGCCTACCCCCTTCGTAAGTGCAGGTCCTAAATGAGCGTTTTTCTCTGTTCCTTCACCACTATCCAGATTATCTTGGTGAGTTACCAGTACAGTAACCATACCAGGAAGTACTTAATTTATTAAGCTACTGCTTTTCTTAATCTCAGTGGAGATATTTACTGATAAACAGCTACGTACGCATCATGTTCATGTCGTTCCTAAATATGCTTTTATCTCTCTCCCCTCACCACAAATCAGATTCTTCTGAGGAGTTCCCAGTACATTATCCTTTCCCCTGTGTAATTACCTTAACAAGCTCCAGCTGTTTTTTATTCTCAGAAGGTTTACTCCCTGATATACAGCTGCCTACCCCCTTCGTCAGTGCAGGTCCTAAATGAGCTTTTTTCTCTGTTCCCTCACCACAATCCAGATTCTTTTGGGTAGTTACCAGTACAGTAACAATACCAGGAAGTACTTAATTTATTAAGCTACTCCTTTTTTTAATCTCAGTGGAGATATTTACTGATAAACAGCTACCTACGCAGCATGTTCATGTCGTTCCTAAATGAGCTTTCATCTCTCTCCCCTCACCACAAATCAGATTCTTCTGAGGAGTTCCCAGTGCATTATCCTTTCCCCTGTGTGGTTACCTTAACAAGCTCCAGCTGTTTTTATTCTCAGAAGGTTTACTCCCTGATATACAGCTGCCTACCCCCTTCGTAAGTGCAGGTCCTAAATTAGCTTTTTTCTCTGTTCCCTCACCACAATCCAGATTCTTTTGGGGAGTTACCAGTACAGGAACCATACCAGGAAGTACTTAATTTATTAAGATACTGCTTTTCTTAATCTCAGTGGAGATATTTACTGATAAACAGCTACCTACGCAGCATGTTCATGTCGTTCCTAAATGAGCTTTTATCTCTCTCCCCTCACCACAAATCAGATTCTTCTGAGGAGTTCCCAGTACATTATCCTTTCTCCTGTGTAATTACCTTAACAAGCTCCAGCTGTTTTTATTCTCAGAAGGTTTACTCCCTGATATACAGCTGCCTGCCCCTTTCGTAAGTGCAGGTCCTAAATGAGCTTTTTTCTCTGTTCCCTCACCACAATCCAGATTTTCTTTTTGGGAGTTACCAGTACAGTAACCATACCAGGAAGTATTTAATTTATTAAGCTACTGTTTTTCTTAAACCCAGTGGAGATATTTACTGATAAACAGCTACCTACGCAGCATGCACATGTCGTTCCTAAATGAGCTTTTATCTCTCTCCCCTCACCACAAATCAGATTCTTCTGAGGAGTTCCCAGTACATTATCCTTTCTCCTGTGTAATTACCTTAACAAGCTCCAGCTGTTTTTATTCTCAGAAAGTTTACTCCCTGATATACAGCTGCCTGCCCCCTTCGTAAGTGCAGGTCCTAAATGAGCTTTTTTCTCTGTTCCCTCACCACAATCCAGATTCTCTTTTTGGGAGTTACCAGTACAGTAACCATACCAGGAAGTATTTAATTTATTAAGCTACTGTTTTTCTTAAACCCAGTGGAGATATTTACTGATAAACAGCTACCTACGCAGCATGTTCATGTCGTTCCTAAATGAGCTTTTATCTCTCTCCCCTCACCACAAATCAGATTCTTCTGAGGAGTTCCCAGTACATTATCCTTTCCCCTGTGTAATTACCTTAACAAGCTCCAGCTGTTTTTATTCTCAGAAGGTTTACTCCCTGATATACAGCTGCCTACCCCTTCGTAAGTGCAGGTCCTAAATGAGCTTTTTTCTCTGTTCCCTCACCACAATCCAGATTCTTTCGGGGAGTTACCAGTACAGTAACCATACCAGGAAGTACATAATTTATTAAGCTACTGCTTTTCTTAATCTCAGTGGAGATATTTACTGATAAACAGCTACCTACGCAGCATGTTCATGTCGTTCCTAAATGAGCTTTTATCTCTCTCCCTTCACCACAAACCAGATTCTTCTGAGGAGTTCCCAGTACATTATCCTTTCCCCTGTGTAATTACCTGACCAAGCTCCAGTCGTTTTTATTCTCAGAAGGTTTACTCCCTGATAAACAGCTGCCTAACCCCTTTGTAAGTGCAGGTCCTAAATGAGCTTTTTCTCTGTTCCCTCACCACAATCTAGATTCTTTTCGGGAGTTACCAGTACAGTAACCATACCAGGAAGTACTTAATTTATTAAGCTACTGCTTTTCTTAATCTCACTGGAGATATTTACTGATAAACAGCTACCTACGCAGCATGTTCATGTCGTTCCTAAATGAGCTTTTATCTCTCTCCCCTCACCACAAATCAGATTCTTCTGAGGAGTTCCCAGTACATTATCCTTTCCCCTGTGTAATTACCTTAACAAGCTCCAGCTGTTTATATTCTCAGAAGGTTTACTCCCTGATATACAGCTGCCTACCCCCTCCGTAAGTGCAGGTCCTAAATGAGCTTTTTTCTCTGTTCTTTCACCACAATCCAGATTCTCTTTTGGGGAGTTACCAGTACAGTAACCATACCAGGAAGTACTTAATTTATTAAGCTACTGCTTTTCTTTATCTCAGTGGAGATATTTACTGATAAACAGCTACCTATGCAGCATGTTCATGTCGTTCCTAAATGAGCTTTTATCTCTCTCCCCTCACCACAATTCAGATTCTTCTGAGGAGTTCCCAGTACATTATCCTTTCCCATGTGTAATTACCTTAACAAGCTCCAGCTGTTTTTATTCTCAGAAGGTTTACTCCCTGATATACAGCTGCCTACCCCCTTCGTAAGTGCAGGTCCTAAATGAGCTTTTTTCTTTTCCCTCACCACAATCCAGATTCTTTTGGGGAGTTACCAGTACAGGAACCATACCAGGAAGTACTTAATTTATTAAGCTACTGCTTTTCTTAATCTCAGTGGAGATATTTACTGATAAACAGCTACCTACGCAGCATGTTCATGTCGTTCCTAAATGAGCTTTTTTGTCTGTTCCCTTACCACAATCCAGATTCTTTTGGGGAGTTACCAGTACAGTATCCATACCAGGAAGTACTTGATTTATTAAGCTACTGCTTTTCTTAATCTCAGTGGATATATTTACTGATAAACACCTACATACGCAGCATGTTCATGTCGTTCCTAAATGAGCTTTTATCTCTCTCCCCCTCACCACAAATCAGATTCTTCTGAGGAGTTCCCAGTACATTATCCTTTCCGCTGTGTAATTACCTTAACAAGCTCCAGCTGTTTTTATTCTCAGAAGGTTTACTCCCTGATATACAGCTGCCTACCCCTTCGTAAGTGCAGGTCCTAAATGAGCGTTTTTTCTCTGTTCCTTCACCACAATCCAGATTATCTTGGGGAGTTACGAGGACAGTAACCATACCAGGAAGTACTTAATTTATTAAGCTACTGCTTTTCTTTATCTCAGTGGAGATATTTACTGATAAACAGCTACCTATGCAGCATGTTCATGTCGTTCCTAAATGAGCTTTTATCTCTCTCTCCTCACCACAATTCAGATTCTTCTGAGGAGTTCCCAGTACATTATCCTTTCCCATGTGTAATTACCTTAACAAGCTCCAGCTGTTTTTATTCTCAGAAGGTTTACTCCCTGATATACAGCTGCCTACCCCCTTCGTAAGTGCAGGTCCTAAATGAGCTTTTTTCTTTTCCCTCACCACAATCCAGATTCTTTTGGGGAGTTACCAGTACAGGAACCATACCAGGAAGTACTTAATTTATTAAGCTACTGCTTTTCTTAATCTCAGTGGAGATATTTACTGATAAACAGCTACCTACGCAGCATGTTCATGTCGTTCCTAAATGAGCTTTTTTGTCTGTTCCCTTACCACAATCCAGATTCTTTTGGGGAGTTACCAGTACAGTATCCATACCAGGAAGTACTTGATTTATTAAGCTACTGCTTTTCTTAATCTCAGTGGATATATTTACTGATAAACACCTACCTACGCAGCATGTTCATCGTCGTTCCTAAATGAGCTTTTATCTCTCTCCCCTCACCACAAATCAGATTCTTCTGAGGAGTTCCCAGTACATTATCCTTTCCGCTGTGTAATTACCTTAACAAGCTCCAGCTGTTTTTATTCTCAGAAGGTTTACTCCCTGATATACAGCTGCCTACCCCCTTCGTAAGTGCAGGTCCTAAATGAGCGTTTTTCTCTGTTCCTTCACCACAATCCAGATTATCTTGGTGAGTTACCAGTACAGTAACCATACCAGGAAGTACTTAATTTATTAAGCTACTGCTTTTCTTAATCTCAGTGGAGATATTTACTGATAAACAGCTACGTACGCATCATGTTCATGTCGTTCCTAAATATGCTTTTATCTCTCTCCCCTCACCACAAATCAGATTCTTCTGAGGAGTTCCCAGTACATTATCCTTTCCCCTGTGTAATTACCTTAACAAGCTCTAGCTGTTTTTATTCTCAGAAGGTTTACTCCCTGATATACAGCTGCCTACCCCCTTCGTCAGTGCAGGTCCTAAATGAGCTTTTTTCTCTGTTCCCTCACCACAATCCAGATTCTTTTGGGTAGTTACCAGTACAGTAACAATACCAGAAGTACTTAATTTATTAAGCTACTCCTTTTTTTAATCTCAGTGGAGATATTTACTGATAAACAGCTACCTACGCAGCATGTTCATGTCGTTCCTAAATGAGCTTTCATCTCTCTCCCCTCACCACAAATCAGATTCTTCTGAGGAGTTCCCAGTGCATTATCCTT